>NW_028135283.1:0-150161 GCF_964662115.1 Mustela nivalis | reverse complement strand
TAGGAAGGAGTCTGGGCAGAGAGCATGCCTGTCCTGAGCCTCTGGGCTTAAGGAGACAGCAGCTCCTTGGCCACCTGTCCCTGGGGCAGACATGCCCTAGCCACCAGGCGACTACACTGAACTCGCAGAAACAGCTCCCTGAAATAACGGAGAGTCAGATGCCGACTTCCTCCAGGATGTGGAAGCTTGGAGGAGGCACGGGGTTTAAGGGGAAGGAGTGGGGACAGTCCCCCAATGCTCCCTATTAAGTGCACGGGCGGTGTGCTGGGATCCTGTCACCTTTCCTTTCCTGTGGGGAAAGCACTGGCCTAGTCCGCGAGTCCGCCTGAGCGCCAGAGTAAAAGGCCAAGCGATGCCTACACTGGGAGCTGGTAGTGTGCATAGAGTGCCATCCTAGGCTACGCACGCTCCTGCAGCGTGGTGGCTGTGCCTGCTTAGTTAGGCCTGGCAGGGTGAACGCAGGACGCGAACATGGAGCCCGGGAAAGCAAGGCCCAATAGGCAGCAGCTCTCCCACAGCTCTTCTTCCCTGACGCGACGGTAGCCTTACTAGGAAACAGCAGTGAAGTGCTGTTCGATCCAAGCTAAAGACTCTGCGAAATGTTCTGCAGGCTGCTGCTGCTTGCCAGAGCCCAGTCTCGCGGTGGGAGAAACCCGCATACAGCGAAAGCCTCTTTTCCTGGGCATCTCCCCTGGGGAAGCACAGCATTCCATGGGAAATGAGAGTTGGGTTTGGGATGCTGCTGTTGCTTGCCTGAGCTAGTCTCCGCAGCTCGGTGGAAGATACCCGCATGGATCGAAATACCCTTTGCCCTAGCATCCCCTCTGCCTGAGAGAGAAGCCAAGTGTGGGGAAGGCGCAGCACTCCGCCCCCGGAGAAGAGAAGGAGCCGTTGGCCTTGGGGTCAGGAAACGCTCGGGAAGCAGGATAGCCTGCCGTGGCACGAACAGCAGGCCGGTGGCAAGACAAGTGTCACGCGCTCCATGTGCGGAGCGATGGAACCCCGGCTGCTAAGGAGACATGAGGGGACGACTAGAGCAGAGGTTCGTGAACCACTCTGAGCAAGGAGTCTGGGCAGAAGCCAGGCCTGTCCAGTGCCTCTGGTCCCAAGGGGACAGCATCTCCGTGGCCACCTGTCCCAAGGGCAGTCCTGGGCTTGCCACCAGGTGATATACCCGGAACGCTTAGAAACAAACCCATGGAGAAACAGGCAGTCAGATGCAGTCTTCCACCAAGATGTGGCAGCGATGAGGGTGGCAGGGGCTGTGCCGGGGAAAGAGTGGAGACAGAACCACACAGTTCCCCATCCAGTGCTCGGGCCGTGTGCAGTGATCCTGTCGCCTCCTCTCTCCTGTGGTGAAGGCACTGGCCCGAGTCTGCTTGAGCGCCAGAGCAAAAGGCAAAGCCTTAAGTACCCCAGGATGGTAATAAGCATAGAGTGCCATGCTAGGACACACACGCTGCTGCAGGGTTGTGACTGTGTCTACTTACTTCGGCATAGCAAGGTGAACCCCCGGCGTGAACTTAAAGCCCGGGAAAGCAAGACCCAAGAGGCACCAGCTCTCCGGCGTCTATTCTACCCTGCCGCGACAGAGTGAACACCCAAAGCCTTTGTGAGGAAGCAGCAGCGAAGTGCGGTTCTTGCCAAGCTGAAAACCTCTGCGAAAGCATAGCAGTCGCTGGGAAATCAGAGTCGGTTCTGTGGTCTGCTGTTGCTACATGCCTTAGCCTAGTATTCGTAGCAGGATGGGAGAAACCCGCATAGAGCGAAAGCCTCTTTGCCCTGGCAACCCCCCTGGGAAAGCACAGCATTCTTTGGGAAATCAGAGTCGGGTCTGTGGTATGCTCCTGTTTGGCTGACCTGGTCTCCACAGAACGGTGTGACAAAACCGCATGGAGCGAAAACCTCTTTGCCTGGGCATGCCTCTGCCTGAGAGAGAAGCGCGGTTGCGCCTGTGGATAGAGCCTTAAGGAAAGGGATAGGTTTTTCACTGCGCTCCCCAGGAGCATGTCTGTGGAAAGTGCAGCACGCTGCCCGGGGAGAAGAGCAGGAGCCGTTTGTCTTCTGGTCTGGAAAAGGTTACCAAGCAGGAGAGCCGGCCCTGGCAGGCACAGCGGCCGGTGGCAATACAAGTGTCACCGGCTCCCTGTGCAGAGACGGAAGCCTGGCCTGCTAAGGAGACAGGAGGGGATGAGGTGGGCAGGTCGCGTGGTCCTCTCTTAGGAAGCAGTCTGGGCAGAGAGCATGCCTGTCCTGAGCCTCTGGGCTTAAGGAGACAGCAGCTCCTTGGCCACCTGTCCCTGGGGCAGACATGCACTAGCCACCAGGCGCATACCCTAAAGTCGCAGAAACAGCTCCCTGAAATAATGGGGAGTCAGATGCCGTCTTCCTGCAGGATGTGGAAGCTTGGAGGAGGCACGGGGTTTAAGAGGAAGGAATGGGGACAGTCCCCAAAGCTCCCTATTCAGTGCATGGGCGGTGTGCAGGGATCCTGTCAGCTCTCCTTTCCTGTGGGGAAAGCACTGGCCTAGTCCGCGAGTCCGCCTGAGCGCCAGAGTAAAAGGCCAAGCGATGCCTACACTGGGAGCTGGTAGTGTGCATAGAGTGCCATCCTAGGCTACGCACGCTCCTGCAGCGTTGTGGCTGTGCCTGCTTAGTTAGGCCTGGCAGGGTGAACGCAGGACGCGAACATGTAGCCCGGGAAAGCAAGGCCCAAGAGGCACCAGCTCTCCCACAGCTCTTCTTCCCTGACTCAACTGAAGGCTTGCTGAGGAAGCAGCAGCGAAGTGCTGTTCGCTCCAAGCCAAAGCCTCTGCGAAAGCACAATATTCGCTGAGAAATGTTCTGCGGGCTGCTGCTGCTTGCCTGAGCCCAGTCTCGTGTGGGAGAAACCCGCATAGAGCGAAAGCCTCATTGCCTGGGCATCTCCCCTGGGAAAGCACTGCGTTCTTTGGGAAATCAGGGTTGGGCTGTGGGATGCTGCTACTGCTTGCCTGAGCTAGTCTCCGGAGCTCGGTGGAAGATACTCGCATGGAGCGAAATACCCTTTGCCATAGCATCCCCTCTGCCTGAGAGAGAAGCCAAGTGTGGGGAAGGCTCAGCACGCCGCCCCCAGAGAAGAGAAGGAGCCTTGGCCTTGGGGTCAGGAAACGCTCGGGAAGCAGGATAGCCTGCCGTGGCACGAACAGCAGGCCGGTGGCAAGACAAGTGTCACCCGCTCCATGTGCGGAGCGATGGAACCCCGGCTCCTAAGGAGACATGAGGGGACGACTATGGCAGGGGCACGTGAACCACTCTGAGGAAGGAGTCTGGGCAGAAGCCAGGCCTGTCCAGTGCCTCTGGTCCCAAGGGGAGAGCATCTCCTTGGCCACCTGTCCCAAGGGCAGACTTGGGCTTGCCACCAGGTGCCATACCCGGAACTCACTGAAACAACCCCACGGAGAAACGGGCAGTCAGATGCCCTCTTACACCAAGATGTGGCAGCCATGTGGGTCGCAGGGGGTGTGCCGGGGAAAGAGTGGAGACAGACCTTCACAGTTCCCCATCCAGTGCACGGGCCGTGTGCAGTGATCATGTCGCCTCCTCTCTCCTGTGGTGAAGGCACTGGCCTAGACCCCGAATCTGCCTGAGCGCCAAGCAAAAGGCAAAGCCTTACGTACCCCAGGAGATGGAAATAGGCATAGAGTGCCATGCTAAGACACACACGCTGCTGCAGGGTTGTGACTGTGTCTACTTAGTTCGGCATAGCAAGGTGAACCCCCGGCGTGACCTTGTAGCCCAGGAAAGCAAGTCCCAAGAGGCAGCAACTCTCTCGCGGCTCTTCTTCCCTGTCGCTACAGAGCGAACTCCCAAAGGCTTTCTGAGGAAGCAGCAGCGAAATGCGGTTCGTGCCAAGCTGAAAAACTCTGCAAAAGCATAATAGTCGCTGGGAAATCAGAGTCGGTTCTGTGGGCTGCTTTTGTTGCTTGCCTTAGCCTAGTATTCGCAGCACTATGGGAGCATACGGCATAGAGCGAAATCCTCTTTGCCCTGGCATCCCCTCTGGGAAAGCATAGCATTCTTTGCGAAACCAGATTCGGGTCTGAGAGATTCTCCTGTTGCCTGAGCTGGTCTCCTCAGCACGGTGTAATAAACCCGCATGGAACGAAATCTTCTTTGCCTGTGCATCTCTCTGCCTGAGAGAGAAGCGAGCTTGCGCCTGTGGAAAGAGCCTTAAGGAAAGGGACATGTATTTCACGGCGCTCCCCAGGAGCATGTCTGTGAAAGGTGCAGCAAGCTGCCCAGTGAGAAGAACAGGAGCCCTTGGCCTTCTGGTCTGGAAAAGGTTGCTAAGCAGGAGAGCCTTCCCAGGCAGGCACAGCGGCCGGTGACAATACAAGTGTCACTAGCTCCCTGTGCAGAGAAGGAAGTCTGGCCAGCTAAGGAGACAGGAGGGGATGAGGTGGGCAGGGCGCGTGGTCCTCTCTTAGGAAGGAGTCTGGGCAGAGAGCATGCCTGTCCTGAGCCTCTGGGCTTAAGGAGACAGCAGCTCCTTGGCCACCTGTCCCTGGGGCAGACATGCCCTAGCCACCAGGCGCCTACACTGAACTCGCAGAAACAGCTCCCTGAAATAACGGAGAGTCAGATGCCGACTTCCTCCAGGATGTGGAAGCTTGGAGGAGGCACGGGGTTTAAGGGGAAGGAGTGGGGACAGTCCCCCAATGCTCCCTATTAAGTGCACGGGCGGTGTGCTGGGATCCTGTCACCTTTCCTTTCCTGTGGGGAAAGCACTGGCCTAGTCCGCGAGTCCGCCTGAGCGCCAGAGTAAAAGGCCAAGCGATGCCTACACTGGGAGCTGGTAGTGTGCATAGAGTGCCATCCTAGGCTACGCACGCTCCTGCAGCGTGGTGGCTGTGCCTGCTTAGTTAGGCCTGGCAGGGTGAACGCAGGACGCGAACATGGAGCCCGGGAAAGCAAGGCCCAATAGGCAGCAGCTCTCCCACAGCTCTTCTTCCCTGACGCGACGGTAGCCTTACTAGGAAACAGCAGTGAAGTGCTGTTCGATCCAAGCTAAAGACTCTGCGAAATGTTCTGCAGGCTGCTGCTGCTTGCCAGAGCCCAGTCTCGCGGTGGGAGAAACCCGCATACAGCGAAAGCCTCTTTTCCTGGGCATCTCCCCTGGGGAAGCACAGCATTCCATGGGAAATGAGAGTTGGGTTTGGGATGCTGCTGTTGCTTGCCTGAGCTAGTCTCCGCAGCTCGGTGGAAGATACCCGCATGGATCGAAATACCCTTTGCCCTAGCATCCCCTCTGCCTGAGAGAGAAGCCAAGTGTGGGGAAGGCGCAGCACTCCGCCCCCGGAGAAGAGAAGGAGCCGTTGGCCTTGGGGTCAGGAAACGCTCGGGAAGCAGGATAGCCTGCCGTGGCACGAACAGCAGGCCGGTGGCAAGACAAGTGTCACGCGCTCCATGTGCGGAGTGATGGAACCCCGGCTGCTAAGGAGACATGAGGGGACGACTAGGGCAGAGGTTCGTGAACCACTCTGAGCAAGGAGTCTGGGCAGAAGCCAGGCCTGTCCAGTGCCTCTGGTCCCAAGGGGACAGCATCTCCGTGGCCACCTGTCCCAAGGGCAGTCCTGGGCTTGCCACCAGGTGATATACCCGGAACGCTTAGAAACAAACCCATGGAGAAACAGGCAGTCAGATGCAGTCTTCCACCAAGATGTGGCAGCGATGAGGGTGGCAGGGGCTGTGCCGGGGAAAGAGTGGAGACAGAACCACACAGTTCCCCATCCAGTGCTCGGGCCGTGTGCAGTGATCCTGTCGCCTCCTCTCTCCTGTGGTGAAGGCACTGGCCCGAGTCTGCTTGAGCGCAAGAGCAAAAGGCAAAGCCTGAAGTACCCCAGGATGGTAATAAGCATAGAGTGCCATGCTAGGACACACACGCTGCTGCAGGGTTGTGACTGTGTCTACTTACTTCGGCATAGCAAGGTGAACCCCCGGCGTGAACTTAAAGCCCGGGAAAGCAAGGCCCAATAGGCAGCAGCTCTCCCACAGCTCTTCTTCCCTGACGCGACGGTAGCCTTACTAGGAAACAGCAGTGAAGTGCTGTTCGATCCAAGCTAAAGACTCTGCGAAATGTTCTGCAGGCTGCTGCTGCTTGCCAGAGCCCAGTCTCGCGGTGGGAGAAACCCGCATACAGCGAAAGCCTCTTTTCCTGGGCATCTCCCCTGGGGAAGCACAGCATTCCATGGGAAATGAGAGTTGGGTTTGGGATGCTGCTGTTGCTTGCCTGAGCTAGTCTCCGCAGCTCGGTGGAAGATACCCGCATGGATCGAAATACCCTTTGCCCTAGCATCCCCTCTGCCTGAGAGAGAAGCCAAGTGTGGGGAAGGCGCAGCACTCCGCCCCCGGAGAAGAGAAGGAGCCGTTGGCCTTGGGGTCAGGAAACGCTCGGGAAGCAGGATAGCCTGCCGTGGCACGAACAGCAGGCCGGTGGCAAGACAAGTGTCACGCGCTCCATGTGCGGAGCGATGGAACCCCGGCTGCTAAGGAGACATGAGGGGACGACTAGAGCAGAGGTTCGTGAACCACTCTGAGCAAGGAGTCTGGGCAGAAGCCAGGCCTGTCCAGTGCCTCTGGTCCCAAGGGGACAGCATCTCCGTGGCCACCTGTCCCAAGGGCAGTCCTGGGCTTGCCACCAGGTGATATACCCGGAACGCTTAGAAACAAACCCATGGAGAAACAGGCAGTCAGATGCAGTCTTCCACCAAGATGTGGCAGCGATGAGGGTGGCAGGGGCTGTGCCGGGGAAAGAGTGGAGACAGAACCACACAGTTCCCCATCCAGTGCTCGGGCCGTGTGCAGTGATCCTGTCGCCTCCTCTCTCCTGTGGTGAAGGCACTGGCCCGAGTCTGCTTGAGCGCCAGAGCAAAAGGCAAAGCCTTAAGTACCCCAGGATGGTAATAAGCATAGAGTGCCATGCTAGGACACACACGCTGCTGCAGGGTTGTGACTGTGTCTACTTACTTCGGCATAGCAAGGTGAACCCCCGGCGTGAACTTAAAGCCCGGGAAAGCAAGACCCAAGAGGCACCAGCTCTCCGGCGTCTATTCTACCCTGCCGCGACAGAGTGAACACCCAAAGCCTTTGTGAGGAAGCAGCAGCGAAGTGCGGTTCTTGCCAAGCTGAAAACCTCTGCGAAAGCATAGCAGTCGCTGGGAAATCAGAGTCGGTTCTGTGGTCTGCTGTTGCTACATGCCTTAGCCTAGTATTCGTAGCAGGATGGGAGAAACCCGCATAGAGCGAAAGCCTCTTTGCCCTGGCAACCCCCCTGGGAAAGCACAGCATTCTTTGGGAAATCAGAGTCGGGTCTGTGGTATGCTCCTGTTTGGCTGACCTGGTCTCCACAGAACGGTGTGACAAAACCGCATGGAGCGAAAACCTCTTTGCCTGGGCATGCCTCTGCCTGAGAGAGAAGCGCGGTTGCGCCTGTGGATAGAGCCTTAAGGAAAGGGATAGGTTTTTCACTGCGCTCCCCAGGAGCATGTCTGTGGAAAGTGCAGCACGCTGCCCGGGGAGAAGAGCAGGAGCCGTTTGTCTTCTGGTCTGGAAAAGGTTACCAAGCAGGAGAGCCGGCCCTGGCAGGCACAGCGGCCGGTGGCAATACAAGTGTCACCGGCTCCCTGTGCAGAGACGGAAGCCTGGCCTGCTAAGGAGACAGGAGGGGATGAGGTGGGCAGGTCGCGTGGTCCTCTCTTAGGAAGCAGTCTGGGCAGAGAGCATGCCTGTCCTGAGCCTCTGGGCTTAAGGAGACAGCAGCTCCTTGGCCACCTGTCCCTGGGGCAGACATGCACTAGCCACCAGGCGCATACCCTAAACTCGCAGAAACAGCTCCCTGAAATAATGGGGAGTCAGATGCCGTCTTCCTGCAGGATGTGGAAGCTTGGAGGAGGCACGGGGTTTAAGAGGAAGGAATGGGGACAGTCCCCAAAGCTCCCTATTCAGTGCATGGGCGGTGTGCAGGGATCCTGTCAGCTCTCCTTTCCTGTGGGGAAAGCACTGGCCTAGTCCGCGAGTCCGCCTGAGCGCCAGAGTAAAAGGCCAAGCGATGCCTACACTGGGAGCTGGTAGTGTGCATAGAGTGCCATCCTAGGCTACGCACGCTCCTGCAGCGTTGTGGCTGTGCCTGCTTAGTTAGGCCTGGCAGGGTGAACGCAGGACGCGAACATGGAGCCCGGGAAAGCAAGGCCCAAGAGGCACCAGCTCTCCCACAGCTCTTCTTCCCTGACTCAACTGAATGCTTGCTGAGGAAGCAGCAGCGAAGTGCTGTTCGCTCCAAGCCAAAGCCTCTGCGAAAGCACAATATTCGCTGAGAAATGTTCTGCGGGCTGCTGCTGCTTGCCTGAGCCCAGTCTCGTGTGGGAGAAACCCGCATAGAGCGAAAGCCTCATTGCCTGGGCATCTCCCCTGGGAAAGCACTGCGTTCTTTGGGAAATCAGGGTTGGGCTGTGGGATGCTGCTACTGCTTGCCTGAGCTAGTCTCCGGAGCTCGGTGGAAGATACTCGCATGGAGCGAAATACCCTTTGCCATAGCATCCCCTCTGCCTGAGAGAGAAGCCAAGTGTGGGGAAGGCTCAGCACGCCGCCCCCAGAGAAGAGAAGGAGCCTTGGCCTTGGGGTCAGGAAACGCTCGGGAAGCAGGATAGCCTGCCGTGGCACGAACAGCAGGCCGGTGGCAAGACAAGTGTCACCCGCTCCATGTGCGGAGCGATGGAACCCCGGCTGCTAAGGAGACATGAGGGGACGACTATGGCAGGGGCACGTGAACCACTCTGAGGAAGGAGTCTGGGCAGAAGCCAGGCCTGTCCAGTGCCTCTGGTCCCAAGGGGAGAGCATCTCCTTGGCCACCTGTCCCAAGGGCAGACTTGGGCTTGCCACCAGGTGCCATACCCGGAACTCACTGAAACAACCCCACGGAGAAACGGGCAGTCAGATGCCCTCTTACACCAAGATGTGGCAGCCATGTGGGTCGCAGGGGGTGTGCCGGGGAAAGAGTGGAGACAGACCTTCACAGTTCCCCATCCAGTGCACGGGCCGTGTGCAGTGATCATGTCGCCTCCTCTCTCCTGTGGTGAAGGCACTGGCCTAGACCCCGAATCTGCCTGAGCGCCAAGCAAAAGGCAAAGCCTTACGTACCCCAGGAGATGGAAATAGGCATAGAGTGCCATGCTAAGACACACACGCTGCTGCAGGGTTGTGACTGTGTCTACTTAGTTCGGCATAGCAAGGTGAACCCCCGGCGTGACCTTGTAGCCCAGGAAAGCAAGTCCCAAGAGGCAGCAACTCTCTCGCGGCTCTTCTTCCCTGTCGCTACAGAGCGAACTCCCAAAGGCTTTCTGAGGAAGCAGCAGCGAAATGCGGTTCGTGCCAAGCTGAAAAACTCTGCAAAAGCATAATAGTCGCTGGGAAATCAGAGTCGGTTCTGTGGGCTGCTTTTGTTGCTTGCCTTAGCCTAGTATTCGCAGCACTATGGGAGCATACGGCATAGAGCGAAATCCTCTTTGCCCTGGCATCCCCTCTGGGAAAGCATAGCATTCTTTGCGAAACCAGATTCGGGTCTGAGAGATTCTCCTGTTGCCTGAGCTGGTCTCCTCAGCACGGTGTAATAAACCCGCATGGAACGAAATCTTCTTTGCCTGTGCATCTCTCTGCCTGAGAGAGAAGCGAGCTTGCGCCTGTGGAAAGAGCCTTAAGGAAAGGGACATGTCTTTCACGGCGCTCCCCAGGAGCATGTCTGTGAAAGGTGCAGCAAGCTGCCCAGTGAGAAGAACAGGAGCCCTTGGCCTTCTGGTCTGGAAAAGGTTGCTAAGCAGGAGAGCCTTCCCAGGCAGGCACAGCGGCCGGTGACAATACAAGTGTCACTAGCTCCCTGTGCAGAGAAGGAAGTCTGGCCAGCTAAGGAGACAGGAGGGGATGAGGTGGGCAGGGCGCGTGGTCCTCTCTTAGGAAGGAGTCTGGGCAGAGAGCATGCCTGTCCTGAGCCTCTGGGCTTAAGGAGACAGCAGCTCCTTGGCCACCTGTCCCTGGGGCAGACATGCCCTAGCCACCAGGCGCCTACACTGAACTCGCAGAAACAGCTCCCTGAAATAACGGAGAGTCAGATGCCGACTTCCTCCAGGATGTGGAAGCTTGGAGGAGGCACGGGGTTTAAGGGGAAGGAGTGGGGACAGTCCCCCAATGCTCCCTATTAAGTGCACGGGCGGTGTGCTGGGATCCTGTCACCTTTCCTTTCCTGTGGGGAAAGCACTGGCCTAGTCCGCGAGTCCGCCTGAGCGCCAGAGTAAAAGGCCAAGCGATGCCTACACTGGGAGATGCTGGTGTGCATAGAGTGCCATCCAAGGCTACGCACGCTACAGCAGGGTGGTGGCTGTGTCTGCTTAGTTCGGCCTGGCAGGGTGAACGCAGGACGCGAACATGGAGCCCTGGAAAGCAAGGCCCAATAGGCAGCAGCTCTCCCACAGCTCTTCTTCCCTGACGCGACGGTAGCCTTACTAGGAAACAGCAGTGAAGTGCTGTTCGATCCAAGCTAAAGACTCTGCGAAATGTTCTGCAGGCTGCTGCTGCTTGCCAGAGCCCAGTCTCGCGGTGGGAGAAACCCGCATACAGCGAAAGCCTCTTTTCCTGGGCATCTCCCCTGGGGAAGCACAGCATTCCATGGGAAATGAGAGTTGGGTTTGGGATGCTGCTGTTGCTTGCCTGAGCTAGTCTCCGCAGCTCGGTGGAAGATACCCGCATGGATCGAAATACCCTTTGCCCTAGCATCCCCTCTGCCTGAGAGAGAAGCCAAGTGTGGGGAAGGCGCAGCACTCCGCCCCCGGAGAAGAGAAGGAGCCGTTGGCCTTGGGGTCAGGAAACGCTCGGGAAGCAGGATAGCCTGCCGTGGCACGAACAGCAGGCCGGTGGCAAGACAAGTGTCACGCGCTCCATGTGCGGAGCGATGGAACCCCGGCTGCTAAGGAGACATGAGGGGACGACTAGAGCAGAGGTTCGTGAACCACTCTGAGCAAGGAGTCTGGGCAGAAGCCAGGCCTGTCCAGTGCCTCTGGTCCCAAGGGGACAGCATCTCCGTGGCCACCTGTCCCAAGGGCAGTCCTGGGCTTGCCACCAGGTGATATACCCGGAACGCTTAGAAACAAACCCATGGAGAAACAGGCAGTCAGATGCAGTCTTCCACCAAGATGTGGCAGCGATGAGGGTGGCAGGGGCTGTGCCGGGGAAAGAGTGGAGACAGAACCACACAGTTCCCCATCCAGTGCTCGGGCCGTGTGCAGTGATCCTGTCGCCTCCTCTCTCCTGTGGTGAAGGCACTGGCCCGAGTCTGCTTGAGCGCCAGAGCAAAAGGCAAAGCCTTAAGTACCCCAGGATGGTAATAAGCATAGAGTGCCATGCTAGGACACACACGCTGCTGCAGGGTTGTGACTGTGTCTACTTACTTCGGCATAGCAAGGTGAACCCCCGGCGTGAACTTAAAGCCCGGGAAAGCAAGACCCAAGAGGCACCAGCTCTCCGGCGTCTATTCTACCCTGCCGCGACAGAGTGAACACCCAAAGCCTTTGTGAGGAAGCAGCAGCGAAGTGCGGTTCTTGCCAAGCTGAAAACCTCTGCGAAAGCATAGCAGTCGCTGGGAAATCAGAGTCGGTTCTGTGGTCTGCTGTTGCTACATGCCTTAGCCTAGTATTCGTAGCAGGATGGGAGAAACCCGCATAGAGCGAAAGCCTCTTGGCCCTGGCAACCCCCCTGGGAAAGCACAGCATTCTTTGGGAAATCAGAGTCGGGTCTGTGGTATGCTCCTGTTTGGCTGACCTGGTCTCCACAGAACGGTGTGACAAAACCGCATGGAGCGAAAACCTCTTTGCCTGGGCATGCCTCTGCCTGAGAGAGAAGCGCGGTTGCGCCTGTGGATAGAGCCTTAAGGAAAGGGATAGGTTTTTCACTGCGCTCCCCAGGAGCATGTCTGTGGAAAGTGCAGCACGCTGCCCGGGGAGAAGAGCAGGAGCCGTTTGTCTTCTGGTCTGGAAAAGGTTACCAAGCAGGAGAGCCGGCCCTGGCAGGCACAGCGGCCGGTGGCAATACAAGTGTCACCGGCTCCCTGTGCAGAGACGGAAGCCTGGCCTGCTAAGGAGACAGGAGGGGATGAGGTGGGCAGGTCGCGTGGTCCTCTCTTAGGAAGCAGTCTGGGCAGAGAGCATGCCTGTCCTGAGCCTCTGGGCTTAAGGAGACAGCAGCTCCTTGGCCACCTGTCCCTGGGGCAGACATGCACTAGCCACCAGGCGCATACCCTAAACTCGCAGAAACAGCTCCCTGAAATAATGGGGAGTCAGATGCCGTCTTCCTGCAGGATGTGGAAGCTTGGAGGAGGCACGGGGTTTAAGAGGAAGGAATGGGGACAGTCCCCAAAGCTCCCTATTCAGTGCATGGGCGGTGTGCAGGGATCCTGTCAGCTCTCCTTTCCTGTGGGGAAAGCACTGGCCTAGTCCGCGAGTCCGCCTGAGCGCCAGAGTAAAAGGCCAAGCGATGCCTACACTGGGAGCTGGTAGTGTGCATAGAGTGCCATCCTAGGCTACGCACGCTCCTGCAGCGTTGTGGCTGTGCCTGCTTAGTTAGGCCTGGCAGGGTGAACGCAGGACGCGAACATGGAGCCCGGGAAAGCAAGGCCCAAGAGGCACCAGCTCTCCCACAGCTCTTCTTCCCTGACTCAACTGAAGGCTTGCTGAGGAAGCAGCAGCGAAGTGCTGTTCGCTCCAAGCCAAAGCCTCTGCGAAAGCACAATATTCGCTGAGAAATGTTCTGCGGGCTGCTGCTGCTTGCCTGAGCCCAGTCTCGTGTGGGAGAAACCCGCATAGAGCGAAAGCCTCATTGCCTGGGCATCTCCCCTGGGAAAGCACTGCGTTCTTTGGGAAATCAGGGTTGGGCTGTGGGATGCTGCTACTGCTTGCCTGAGCTAGTCTCCGGAGCTCGGTGGAAGATACTCGCATGGAGCGAAATACCCTTTGCCATAGCATCCCCTCTGCCTGAGAGAGAAGCCAAGTGTGGGGAAGGCTCAGCACGCCGCCCCCAGAGAAGAGAAGGAGCCTTGGCCTTGGGGTCAGGAAACGCTCGGGAAGCAGGATAGCCTGCCGTGGCACGAACAGCAGGCCGGTGGCAAGACAAGTGTCACCCGCTCCATGTGCGGAGCGATGGAACCCCGGCTGCTAAGGAGACATGAGGGGACGACTATGGCAGGGGCACGTGAACCACTCTGAGGAAGGAGTCTGGGCAGAAGCCAGGCCTGTCCAGTGCCTCTGGTCCCAAGGGGAGAGCATCTCCTTGGCCACCTGTCCCAAGGGCAGACTTGGGCTTGCCACCAGGTGCCATACCCGGAACTCACTGAAACAACCCCACGGAGAAACGGGCAGTCAGATGCCCTCTTACACCAAGATGTGGCAGCCATGTGGGTCGCAGGGGGTGTGCCGGGGAAAGAGTGGAGACAGACCTTCACAGTTCCCCATCCAGTGCACGGGCCGTGTGCAGTGATCATGTCGCCTCCTCTCTCCTGTGGTGAAGGCACTGGCCTAGACCCCGAATCTGCCTGAGCGCCAAGCAAAAGGCAAAGCCTTACGTACCCCAGGAGATGGAAATAGGCATAGAGTGCCATGCTAAGACACACACGCTGCTGCAGGGTTGTGACTGTGTCTACTTAGTTCGGCATAGCAAGGTGAACCCCCGGCGTGACCTTGTAGCCCAGGAAAGCAAGTCCCAAGAGGCAGCAACTCTCTCGCGGCTCTTCTTCCCTGTCGCTACAGAGCGAACTCCCAAAGGCTTTCTGAGGAAGCAGCAGCGAAATGCGGTTCGTGCCAAGCTGAAAAACTCTGCAAAAGCATAATAGTCGCTGGGAAATCAGAGTCGGTTCTGTGGGCTGCTTTTGTTGCTTGCCTTAGCCTAGTATTCGCAGCACTATGGGAGCATACGGCATAGAGCGAAATCCTCTTTGCCCTGGCATCCCCTCTGGGAAAGCATAGCATTCTTTGCGAAACCAGATTCGGGTCTGAGAGATTCTCCTGTTGCCTGAGCTGGTCTCCTCAGCACGGTGTAATAAACCCGCATGGAACGAAATCTTCTTTGCCTGTGCATCTCTCTGCCTGAGAGAGAAGCGAGCTTGCGCCTGTGGAAAGAGCCTTAAGGAAAGGGACATGTCTTTCACGGCGCTCCCCAGGAGCATGTCTGTGAAAGGTGCAGCAAGCTGCCCAGTGAGAAGAACAGGAGCCCTTGGCCTTCTGGTCTGGAAAAGGTTGCTAAGCAGGAGAGCCTTCCCAGGCAGGCACAGCGGCCGGTGACAATACAAGTGTCACTAGCTCCCTGTGCAGAGAAGGAAGTCTGGCCAGCTAAGGAGACAGGAGGGGATGAGGTGGGCAGGGCGCGTGGTCCTCTCTTAGGAAGGAGTCTGGGCAGAGAGCATGCCTGTCCTGAGCCTCTGGGCTTAAGGAGACAGCAGCTCCTTGGCCACCTGTCCCTGGGGCAGACATGCCCTAGCCACCAGGCGCCTACACTGAACTCGCAGAAACAGCTCCCTGAAATAACGGAGAGTCAGATGCCGACTTCCTCCAGGATGTGGAAGCTTGGAGGAGGCACGGGGTTTAAGGGGAAGGAGTGGGGACAGTCCCCCAATGCTCCCTATTAAGTGCACGGGCGGTGTGCTGGGATCCTGTCACCTTTCCTTTCCTGTGGGGAAAGCACTGGCCTAGTCCGCGAGTCCGCCTGAGCGCCAGAGTAAAAGGCCAAGCGATGCCTACACTGGGAGATGCTGGTGTGCATAGAGTGCCATCCAAGGCTACGCACGCTACAGCAGGGTGGTGGCTGTGTCTGCTTAGTTCGGCCTGGCAGGGTGAACGCAGGACGCGAACATGGAGCCCGGGAAAGCAAGGCCCAATAGGCAGCAGCTCTCCCACAGCTCTTCTTCCCTGACGCGACGGTAGCCTTACAAGGAAACAGCAGTGAAGTGCTGTTCGATCCAAGCTAAAGACTCTGCGAAATGTTCTGCAGGCTGCTGCTGCTTGCCAGAGCCCAGTCTCGCGGTGGGAGAAACCCGCATACAGCGAAAGCCTCTTTTCCTGGGCATCTCCCCTGGGGAAGCACAGCATTCCATGGGAAATGAGAGTTGGGTTTGGGATGCTGCTGTTGCTTGCCTGAGCTAGTCTCCGCAGCTCGGTGGAAGATACCCGCATGGATCGAAATACCCTTTGCCCTAGCATCCCCTCTGCCTGAGAGAGAAGCCAAGTGTGGGGAAGGCGCAGCACTCCGCCCCCGGAGAAGAGAAGGAGCCGTTGGCCTTGGGGTCAGGAAACGCTCGGGAAGCAGGATAGCCTGCCGTGGCACGAACAGCAGGCCGGTGGCAAGACAAGTGTCACCCGCTCCATGTGCGGAGCGATGGAACCCCGGCTGCTAAGGAGACATGAGGGGACGACTAGAGCAGAGGTTCGTGAACCACTCTGAGCAAGGAGTCTGGGCAGAAGCCAGGCCTGTCCAGTGCCTCTGGTCCCAAGGGGACAGCATCTCCGTGGCCACCTGTCCCAAGGGCAGTCCTGGGCTTGCCACCAGGTGATATACCCGGAACGCTTAGAAACAAACCCATGGAGAAACAGGCAGTCAGATGCAGTCTTCCACCAAGATGTGGCAGCGATGAGGGTGGCAGGGGCTGTGCCGGGGAAAGAGTGGAGACAGAACCACACAGTTCCCCATCCAGTGCTCGGGCCGTGTGCAGTGATCCTGTCGCCTCCTCTCTCCTGTGGTGAAGGCACTGGCCCGAGTCTGCTTGAGCGCCAGAGCAAAAGGCAAAGCCTTAAGTACCCCAGGATGGTAATAAGCATAGAGTGCCATGCTAGGACACACACGCTGCTGCAGGGTTGTGACTGTGTCTACTTACTTCGGCATAGCAAGGTGAACCCCCGGCGTGAACTTAAAGCCCGGGAAAGCAAGACCCAAGAGGCACCAGCTCTCCGGCGTCTATTCTACCCTGCCGTGACAGAGTGAACACCCAAAGCCTTTGTGAGGAAGCAGCAGCGAAGTGCGGTTCTTGCCAAGCTGAAAACCTCTGCGAAAGCATAGCAGTCGCTGGGAAATCAGAGTCGGTTCTGTGGTCTGCTGTTGCTACTTGCCTTAGCCTAGTATTCGTAGCAGGATGGGAGAAACCCGCATAGAGCGAAAGCCTCTTTGCCCTGGCAACCCCCCTGGGAAAGCACAGCATTCTTTGGGAAATCAGAGTCGGGTCTGTGGTATGCTCCTGTTTGGCTGACCTGGTCTCCACAGAACGGTGTGACAAAACCGCATGGAGCGAAAACCTCTTTGCCTGGGCATGCCTCTGCCTGAGAGAGAAGCGCGGTTGCGCCTGTGGATAGAGCCTTAAGGAAAGGGATACGTTTTTCACTGCGCTCCCCAGGAGCATGTCTGTGGAAAGTGCAGCACGCTGCCCGGGGAGAAGAGCAGGAGCCGTTTGTCTTCTGGTCTGGAAAAGGTTACCAAGCAGGAGAGCCGGCCCTGGCAGGCACAGCGGCCGGTGGCAATACAAGTGTCACCGGCTCCCTGTGCAGAGACGGAAGCCTGGCCTGCTAAGGAGACAGGAGGGGATGAGGTGGGCAGGTCGCGTGATCCTCTCTTAGGAAGCAGTCTGGGCAGAGAGCATGCCTGTCCCGAGCCTCTGGGCTTAAGGAGACAGCAGCTCCTTGGCCACCTGTCCCTGGGGCAGACATGCACTAGCAACCAGGCGCATACCCTAAACTCGCAGAAACAGCTCCCTGAAATAATGGGGAGTCAGATGCCGTCTTCCTGCAGGATGTGGAAGCTTGGAGGAGGCACGGGGTTTAAGAGGAAGGAATGGGGACAGTCCCCAAAGCTCCCTATTCAGTGCATGGGCGTTGTGCAGGGATCCTGTCAGCTCTCCTTTCCTGTGGGGAAAGCACTGGCCTAGTCCGCGAGTCCGCCTGAGCGCCAGAGTAAAAGGCCAAGCGATGCCTACACTGGGAGCTGGTAGTGTGCATAGAGTGCCATCCTAGGCTACTCATGCTCCTGCAGCGTTGTGGCTGTGCCTGCTTAGTTAGGCCTGGCAGGGTGAACGCAGGACGCGAACATGGAGCCCGGGAAAGCAAGGCCCAAGAGGCACCAGCTCTCCCACAGCTCTTCTTCCCTGACTCAACTGAAGGCTTGCTGAGGAAGCAGCAGCGAAGTGCTGTTCGCTCCAAGCCAAAGCCTCTGCGAAAGCACAATATTCTGCGGGCTGCTGCTGCTTGCCTGAGCCCAGTCTCGTGTGGGAGAAACACGCATGGAGCGAAAGCCTCATTGCCTGGGCATCTCCGCTGTGAAAGCACTGCGTTCTTTGGGAAATCAGGGTTGGGCTGTGGGATGCTGCTACTGCTTGCCTGAGCTAGTCTCCGGAGCTCGGTGGAAGATACTCGCATGGAGCGAAATACCCTTTGCCATAGCATCCCCTCTGCCTGAGAGAGAAGCCAAGTGTGGGGAAGGCTCAGCACGCCGCCCCCAGAGAAGAGAAGGAGCCTTGGCCTTGGGGTCAGGAAACGCTCGGGAAGCAGGATAGCCTGCCGTGGCACGAACAGCAGGCCGGTGGCAAGACAAGTGTCACCCGCTCCATGTGCGGAGCGATGGAACCCCGGCTGCTAAGGAGACATGAGGGGACGACTATGGCAGGGGCACGTGAACCACTCTGAGGAAGGAGTCTGGGCAGAAGCCAGGCCTGTCCAGTGCCTCTGGTCCCAAGGGCAGAGCATCTCCTTGGCCACCTGTCCCAAGGGCAGACTTGGGCTTGCCACCAGGTGCCATACCCGGAACTCACTGAAACAACCCCACGGAGAAACGGGCAGTCAGATGCAGTCTTCCACCAAGATGTGGCAGCGATGAGGGTGGCAGGGGCTGTGCCGGGGAAAGAGTGGAGACAGAACCACACAGTTCCCCATCCAGTGCACGGGCCGTGTGCAGTGATCATGTCGCCTCCTCTCTCCTGTGGTGAAGGCACTGGCCTAGACCCCGAATCTGCCTGAGCGCCAAGCAAAAGGCAAAGCCTTACGTACCCCAGGAGATGGAAATAGGCATAGAGTGCCATGCTAAGACACACACGCTGCTGCAGGGTTGTGACTGTGTCTACTTAGTTCGGCATAGCAAGGTGAACCCCCGGCGTGACCTTGTAGCCCAGGAAAGCAAGTCCCAAGAGGCAGCAACTCTCTCGCGGCTCTTCTTCCCTGTCGCCACAGAGCGAACTCCCAAAGGCTTTCTGAGGAAGCAGCAGCGAAATGCGGTTCGTGCCAAGCTGAAAAACTCTGCAAAAGCATAATAGTCGCTGGGAAATCAGAGTCGGTTCTGTGGGCTGCTTTTGTTGCTTGCCTTAGCCTAGTATTCGCAGCACTATGGGAGCATACGGCATAGAGCGAAATCCTCTTTGCCCTGGCATCCCCTCTGGGAAAGCATAGCATTCTTTGCGAAACCAGATTCGGGTCTGAGAGATTCTCCTGTTGCCTGAGCTGGTCTCCTCAGCACGGTGTAATAAACCCGCATGGAACGAAATCTTCTTTGCCTGTGCATCTCTCTGCCTGAGAGAGAAGCGAGCTTGCGCCTGTGGAAAGAGCCTTAAGGAAAGGGACATGTCTTTCACGGCGCTCCCCAGGAGCATGTCTGTGAAAGGTGCAGCAAGCTGCCCAGTGAGAAGAGCAGGAGCCCTTGGCCTTCTGGTCTGGAAAAGGTTGCTAAGCAGGAGAGCCTTCCCAGGCAGGCACAGCGGCCGGTGACAGTACAAGTGTCACTAGCTCCCTGTGCAGAGAAGGAAGTCTGGCCAGCTAAGGAGACAGGAGGGGATGAGGTGGGCAGGGCGCGTGGTCCTCTCTTAGGAAGGAGTCTGGGCAGAGAGCATGCCTGTCCTGAGCCTCTGGGCTTAAGGAGACAGCAGCTCCTTGGCCACCTGTCCCTGGGGCAGACATGCCCTAGCCACCAGGCGCCTACACTGAACTCGCAGAAACAGCTCCCTGAAATAACGGAGAGTCAGATGCCGACTTCCTCCAGGATGTGGAAGCTTGGAGGAGGCACGGGGTTTAAGGGGAAGGAGTGGGGACAGTCCCCCAATGCTCCCTATTAAGTGCACGGGCGGTGTGCTGGGATCCTGTCACCTTTCCTTTCCTGTGGGGAAAGCACTGGCCTAGTCCGCGAGTCCGCCTGAGCGCCAGAGTAAAAGGCCAAGCGATGCCTACACTGGGAGATGCTGGTGTGCATAGAGTGCCATCCAAGGCTACGCACGCTACAGCAGGGTGGTGGCTGTGTCTGCTTAGTTCGGCCTGGCAGGGTGAACGCAGGACGCGAACATGGAGCCCTGGAAAGCAAGGCCCAATAGGCAGCAGCTCTCCCACAGCTCTTCTTCCCTGACGCGACGGTAGCCTTACTAGGAAACAGCAGTGAAGTGCTGTTCGATCCAAGCTAAAGACTCTGCGAAATGTTCTGCAGGCTGCTGCTGCTTGCCAGAGCCCAGTCTCGCGGTGGGAGAAACCCGCATACAGCGAAAGCCTCTTTTCCTGGGCATCTCCCCTGGGGAAGCACAGCATTCCATGGGAAATGAGAGTTGGGTTTGGGATGCTGCTGTTGCTTGCCTGAGCTAGTCTCCGCAGCTCGGTGGAAGATACCCGCATGGATCGAAATACCCTTTGCCCTAGCATCCCCTCTGCCTGAGAGAGAAGCCAAGTGTGGGGAAGGCGCAGCACTCCGCCCCCGGAGAAGAGAAGGAGCCGTTGGCCTTGGGGTCAGGAAACGCTCGGGAAGCAGGATAGCCTGCCGTGGCACGAACAGCAGGCCGGTGGCAAGACAAGTGTCACCCGCTCCATGTGCGGAGCGATGGAACCCCGGCTGCTAAGGAGACATGAGGGGACGACTAGAGCAGAGGTTCGTGAACCACTCTGAGCAAGGAGTCTGGGCAGAAGCCAGGCCTGTCCAGTGCCTCTGTTCCCAAGTGGACAGCATCTGCGTGGCCACCTGTCCCAAGGGCAGTCCTGGGCTTGCCACCAGGTGATATACCCAGAACGCGTAGAAACAAACCCATGGAGAAACAGGCAGTCAGATGCAGTCTTCCACCAAGATGTGGCAGCGATGAGGGTGGCAGGGGCTGTGCCGGGGAAAGAGTGGAGACAGAACCACACAGTTCCCCATCCAGTGCTCGGGCCGTGTGCAGTGATCCTGTCGCCTCCTCTCTCCTGTGGTGAAGGCACTGGCCCGAGTCTGCTTGAGCGCCAGAGCAAAAGGCAAAGCCTTAAGTACCCCAGGATGGTAATAAGCATAGAGTGCCATGCTAGGACACACACGCTGCTGCAGGGTTGTGACTGTGTCTACTTACTTCGGCATAGCAAGGTGAACCCCCGGCGTGAACTTAAAGCCCGGGAAAGCAAGACCCAAGAGGCACCAGCTCTCCGGCGTCTATTCTACCCTGCCGCGACAGAGTGAACACCCAAAGCCTTTGTGAGGAAGCAGCAGCGAAGTGCGGTTCTTGCCAAGCTGAAAACCTCTGCGAAAGCATAGCAGTCGCTGGGAAATCAGAGTCGGTTCTGTGGTCTGCTGTTGCTACTTGCCTTAGCCTAGTATTCGTAGCAGGATGGGAGAAACCCGCATAGAGCGAAAGCCTCTTTGCCCTGGCAACCCCCCTGGGAAAGCACAGCATTCTTTGGGAAATCAGAGTCGGGTCTGTGGTATGCTCCTGTTTGGCTGACCTGGTCTCCACAGAACGGTGTGACAAAACCGCATGGAGCGAAAACCTCTTTGCCTGGGCATGCCTCTGCCTGACAGAGAAGCGCGGTTGCGCCTGTGGATAGAGCCTTAAGGAAAGGGATACGTTTTTCACTGCGCTCCCCAGGAGCATGTCTGTGGAAAGTGCAGCACGCTGCCCGGGGAGAAGAGCAGGAGCCGTTTGTCTTCTGGTCTGGAAAAGGTTACCAAGCAGGAGAGCCGGCCCTGGCAGGCACAGCGGCCGGTGGCAATACAAGTGTCACCGGCTCCCTGTGCAGAGACGGAAGCCTGGCCTGCTAAGGAGACAGGAGGGGATGAGGAGGGCAGGTCGCGTGGTCCTCTCTTAGGAAGCAGTCTGGGCAGAGAGCATGCCTGTCCTGAGCCTCTGGGCTTAAGGAGACAGCAGCTCCTTGGCCACCTGTCCCTGGGGCAGACATGCACTAGCCACCAGGCGCATACCCTAAACTCGCAGAAACAGCTCCCTGAAATAATGGGGAGTCAGATGCCGTCTTCCTGCAGGATGTGGAAGCTTGGAGGAGGCACGGGGTTTAAGAGGAAGGAATGGGGACAGTCCCCAAAGCTCCCTATTCAGTGCATGGGCGGTGTGCAGGGATCCTGTCAGCTCTCCTTTCCTGTGGGGAAAGCACTGGCCTAGTCCGCGAGTCCGCCTGAGCGCCAGAGTAAAAGGCCAAGCGATGCCTACACTGGGAGCTGGTAGTGTGCATAGAGTGCCATCCTAGGCTACGCACGCTCCTGCAGCGTTGTGGCTGTGCCTGCTTAGTTAGGCCTGGCAGGGTGAACGCAGGACGCGAACATGGAGCCCGGGAAAGCAAGGCCCAAGAGGCACCAGCTCTCCCACAGCTCTTCTTCCCTGACTCAACTGAAGGCTTGCTGAGGAAGCAGCAGCGAAGTGCTGTTCGCTCCAAGCCAAAGCCTCTGCGAAAGCACAATATTCGCTGAGAAATGTTCTGCGGGCTGCTGCTGCTTGCCTGAGCCCAGTCTCGTGTGGGAGAAACCCGCATAGAGCGAAAGCCTCATTGCCTGGGCATCTCCCCTGGGAAAGCACTGCGTTCTTTGGGAAATCAGGGTTGGGCTGTGGGATGCTGCTACTGCTTGCCTGAGCTAGTCTCCGGAGCTCGGTGGAAGATACTCGCATGGAGCGAAATACCCTTTGCCATAGCATCCCCTCTGCCTGAGAGAGAAGCCAAGTGTGGGGAAGGCTCAGCACGCCGCCCCCAGAGAAGAGAAGGAGCCTTGGCCTTGGGGTCAGGAAACGCTCGGGAAGCAGGATAGCCTGCCGTGGCACGAACAGCAGGCCGGTGGCAAGACAAGTGTCACCCGCTCCATGTGCGGAGCGATGGAACCCCGGCTGCTAAGGAGACATGAGGGGACGACTATGGCAGGGGCACGTGAACCACTCTGAGGAAGGAGTCTGGGCAGAAGCCAGGCCTGTCCAGTGCCTCTGGTCCCAAGGGGAGAGCATCTCCTTGGCCACCTGTCCCAAGGGCAGACTTGGGCTTGCCACCAGGTGCCATACCCGGAACTCACTGAAACAACCCCACGGAGAAACGGGCAGTCAGATGCCCTCTTACACCAAGATGTGGCAGCCATGTGGGTCGCAGGGGGTGTGCCGGGGAAAGAGTGGAGACAGACCTTCACAGTTCCCCATCCAGTGCACGGGCCGTGTGCAGTGATCATGTCGCCTCCTCTCTCCTGTGGTGAAGGCACTGGCCTAGACCCCGAATCTGCCTGAGCGCCAAGCAAAAGGCAAAGCCTTACGTACCCCAGGAGATGGAAATAGGCATAGAGTGCCATGCTAAGACACACACGCTGCTGCAGGGTTGTGACTGTGTCTACTTAGTTCGGCATAGCAAGGTGAACCCCCGGCGTGACCTTGTAGCCCAGGAAAGCAAGTCCCAAGAGGCAGCAACTCTCTCGCGGCTCTTCTTCCCTGTCGCTACAGAGCGAACTCCCAAAGGCTTTCTGAGGAAGCAGCAGCGAAATGCGGTTCGTGCCAAGCTGAAAAACTCTGCAAAAGCATAATAGTCGCTGGGAAATCAGAGTCGGTTCTGTGGGCTGCTTTTGTTGCTTGCCTTAGCCTAGTATTCGCAGCACTATGGGAGCATACGGCATAGAGCGAAATCCTCTTTGCCCTGGCATCCCCTCTGGGAAAGCATAGCATTCTTTGCGAAACCAGATTCGGGTCTGAGAGATTCTCCTGTTGCCTGAGCTGGTCTCCTCAGCACGGTGTAATAAACCCGCATGGAACGAAATCTTCTTTGCCTGTGCATCTCTCTGCCTGAGAGAGAAGCGCGGTTGCGCCTGTGGATAGAGCCTTAAGGAAAGGGATACGTTTTTCACTGCGCTCCCCAGGAGCATGTCTGTGGAAAGTGCAGCACGCTGCCCGGGGAGAAGAGCAGGAGCCCTTGGCCTTCTGGTCTGGAAAAGGTTGCTAAGCAGGAGAGCCTTCCCAGGCAGGCACAGCGGCCGGTGACAATACAAGTGTCACTCGCTCCCTGTGCAGAGAAGGAAGTCTGGCCAGCTAAGGAGACAGGAGGGGATGAGGTGGGCAGGGCGCGTGGTCCTCTCTTAGGAAGCAGTCTGCGCAGAGGGCATGCCTGTCCTGAGCCTCTGGGCTTAAGGAGACAGCAGCTCCTTGGCCACCTGTCCCTGGGGCAGACATGCACTAGCCACCAGGCGCCTACACTGAACTCGCAGAAACGGCTCCCTGAAATAACGGAGAGTCAGATGCCGACTTCCTCCAGGATGTGGAAGCTTGGAGGAGGCACGGGGTTTAAGGGGAAGGAGTGGGGACAGTCCCCCAATGCTCCCTATTAAGTGCACGGGCGGTGTGCTGGGATCCTGTCACCTTTCCTTTCCTGTGGGGAAAGCACTGGCCTAGTCCGCGAGTCCGCCTGAGCGCCAGAGTAAAAGGCCAAGCGATGCCTACACTGGGAGATGCTGGTGTGCATAGAGTGCCATCCAAGGCTACGCACGCTACAGCAGGGTGGTGGCTGTGTCTGCTTAGTTCGGCCTGGCAGGGTGAACGCAGGACGCGAACATGGAGCCCTGGAAAGCAAGGCCCAATAGGCAGCAGCTCTCCCACAGCTCTTCTTCCCTGACGCGACGGTAGCCTTACTAGGAAACAGCAGTGAAGTGCTGTTCGATCCAAGCTAAAGACTCTGCGAAATGTTCTGCAGGCTGCTGCTGCTTGCCAGAGCCCAGTCTCGCGGTGGGAGAAACCCGCATACAGCGAAAGCCTCTTTTCCTGGGCATCTCCCCTGGGGAAGCACAGCATTCCATGGGAAATGAGAGTTGGGTTTGGGATGCTGCTGTTGCTTGCCTGAGCTAGTCTCCGCAGCTCGGTGGAAGATACCCGCATGGATCGAAATACCCTTTGCCCTAGCATCCCCTCTGCCTGAGAGAGAAGCCAAGTGTGGGGAAGGCGCAGCACTCCGCCCCCGGAGAAGAGAAGGAGCCGTTGGCCTTGCGGTCAGGAAACGCTCGGGAAGCAGGATAGCCTGCCGTGGCACGAACAGCAGGCCGGTGGCAAGACAAGTGTCACGCGCTCCATGTGCGGAGCGATGGAACCCCGGCTGCTAAGGAGACATGAGGGGACGACTAGAGCAGAGGTTCGTGAACCACTCTGAGCAAGGAGTCTGGGCAGAAGCCAGGCCTGTCCAGTGCCTCTGGTCCCAAGGGGACAGCATCTCCGTGGCCACCTGTCCCAAGGGCAGTCCTGGGCTTGCCACCAGGTGATATACCCGGAACGCTTAGAAACAAACCCATGGAGAAACAGGCAGTCAGATGCAGTCTTCCACCAAGATGTGGCAGCGATGAGGGTGGCAGGGGCTGTGCCAGGGAAAGAGTGGAGACAGAACCACACAGTTCCCCATCCAGTGCTCGGGCCGTGTGCAGTGATCCTGTCGCCTCCTCTCTCCTGTGGTGAAGGCACTGGCCCGAGTCTGCTTGAGCGCCAGAGCAAAAGGCAAAGCCTTAAGTACCCCAGGATGGTAATAAGCATAGAGTGCCATGCTAGGACACACACGCTGCTGCAGGGTTGTGACTGTGTCTACTTACTTCGGCATAGCAAGGTGAACCCCCGGCGTGAACTTAAAGCCCGGGAAAGCAAGACCCAAGAGGCACCAGCTCTCCGGCGTCTATTCTACCCTGCCGCGACAGAGTGAACACCCAAAGCCTTTGTGAGGAAGCAGCAGCGAAGTGCGGTTCTTGCCAAGCTGAAAACCTCTGGGAAAGCATAGCAGTCGCTGGGAAATCAGAGTCGGTTCTGTGGTCTGCTGTTGCTACTTGCCTTAGCCTAGTATTCGTAGCAGGATGGGAGAAACCCGCATAGAGCGAAAGCCTCTTTGCCCTGGCAACCCCCCTGGGAAAGCACAGCATTCTTTGGGAAATCAGAGTCGGGTCTGTGGTATGCTCCTGTTTGGCTGACCTGGTCTCCACAGAACGGTGTGACAAAACCGCATGGAGCGAAAACCTCTTTGCCTGGGCATGCCTCTGCCTGAGAGAGAAGCGCGGTTGCGCCTGTGGATAGAGCCTTAAGGAAAGGGATACGTTTTTCACTGCGCTCCCCAGGAGCATGTCTGTGGAAAGTGCAGCACGCTGCCCGGGGAGAAGAGCAGGAGCCGTTTGTCTTCTGGTCTGGAAAAGGTTACCAAGCAGGAGAGCCGGCCCTGGCAGGCACAGCGGCCGGTGGCAATACAAGTGTCACCGGCTCCCTGTGCAGAGACGGAAGCCTGGCCTGCTAAGGAGACAGGAGGGGATGAGGTGGGCAGGTCGCGTGGTCCTCTCTTAGGAAGCAGTCTGGGCAGAGAGCATGCCTGTCCTGAGCCTCTGGGCTTAAGGAGACAGCAGCTCCTTGGCCACCTGTCCCTGGGGCAGACATGCACTAGCCACCAGGCGCATACCCTAAACTCGCAGAAACAGCTCCCTGAAATAATGGGGAGTCAGATGCCGTCTTCCTGCAGGATGTGGAAGCTTGGAGGAGGCACGGGGTTTAAGAGGAAGGAATGGGGACAGTCCCCAAAGCTCCCTATTCAGTGCATGGGCGGTGTGCAGGGATCCTGTCAGCTCTCCTTTCCTGTGGGGAAAGCACTGGCCTAGTCCGCGAGTCCGCCTGAGCGCCAGAGTAAAAGGCCAAACGATGCCTACACTGGGAGCTGGTAGTGTGCATAGAGTGCCATCCTAGGCTACGCACGCTCCTGCAGCGTTGTGGCTGTGCCTGCTTAGTTAGGCCTGGCAGGGTGAACGCAGGACGCGAACATGGAGCCCGGGAAAGCAAGGCCCAAGAGGCACCAGCTCTCCCACAGCTCTTCTTCCCTGACTCAACTGAAGGCTTGCTGAGGAAGCAGCAGCGAAGTGCTGTTCGCTCCAAGCCAAAGCCTCTGCGAAAGCACAATATTCGCTGAGAAATGTTCTGCGAGCTGCTGCTGCTTGCCTGAGCCCAGTCTCGTGTGGGAGAAACCCGCATAGAGCGAAAGCCTCATTGCCTGGGCATCTCCCCTGGGAAAGCACTGCGTTCTTTGGGAAATCAGGGTTGGGCTGTGGGATGCTGCTACTGCTTGCCTGAGCTAGTCTCCGGAGCTCGGTGGAAGATACTCGCATGGAGCGAAATACCCTTTGCCATAGCATCCCCTCTGCCTGAGAGAGAAGCCAAGTGTGGGGAAGGCTCAGCACGCCGCCCCCAGAGAAGAGAAGGAGCCTTGGCCTTGGGGTCAGGAAACGCTCGGAAAGCAGGATAGCCTGCCGTGGCACGAACAGCAGGCCGGTGGCAAGACAAGTGTCACCCGCTCCATGTGCGGAGCGATGGAACCCCGGCTGCTAAGGAGACATGAGGGGACGACTATGGCAGGGGCACGTGAACCACTCTGAGGAAGGAGTCTGGGCAGAAGCCAGGCCTGTCCAGTGCCTCTGGTCCCAAGGGGAGAGCATCTCCTTGGCCACCTGTCCCAAGGGCAGACTTGGGCTTGCCACCAGGTGCCATACCCGGAACTCACTGAAACAACCCCACGGAGAAACGGGCAGTCAGATGCTCTCTTACACCAAGATGTGGCAGCCATGTGGGTCACAGGGGGTGTGCCGGGGAAAGAGTGGAGAGAGACCTTCACAGTTCCCCATCCAGTGCATGGGCCGTGTGCAGTGATCATGTCGCCTCCTCTCTCCTGTGGTGAAGGCACTGGCCTAGACCCCGAATCTGCCTGAGCGCCAAGCAAAAGGCAAAGCCTTACGTACCCCAGGAGATGGAAATAGGCATAGAGTGCCATGCTAGGACACACACGCTGCTGCAGGGTTGTGACTGTGTCTACTTAGTTCGGCATAGCAAGGTGAACCCCCGGCGTGACCTTGTAGCCCAGGAAAGCAAGTCCCAAGAGGCAGCAACTCTCTCGCGGCTCTTCTTCCCTGTCGCTACAGAGCGAACTCCCAAAGGCTTTCTGAGGAAGCAGCAGCGAAATGCGGTTCGTGCCAAGCTGAAAAACTCTGCAAAAGCATAATAGTCGCTGGGAAATCAGAGTCGGTTCTGTGGGCTGCTTTTGTTGCTTGCCTTAGCCTAGTATTCGCAGCACTATGGGAGCATACGGCATAGAGCGAAATCCTCTTTGCCCTGGCATCCCCTCTGGGAAAGCATAGCATTCTTTGCGAAACCAGATTCGGGTCTGAGAGATTCTCCTGTTGCCTGAGCTGGTCTCCTCAGCACGGTGTAATAAACCCGCATGGAACGAAATCTTCTTTGCCTGTGCATCTCTCTGCCTGAGAGAGAAGCGAGCTTGCGCCTGTGGAAAGAGCCTTAAGGAAAGGGACATGTCTTTCACGGCGCTCCCCAGGAGCATGTCTGTGAAAGGTGCAGCAAGCTGCCCAGTGAGAAGAGCAGGAGCCCTTGGCCTTCTGGTCTGGAAAAGGTTGCTAAGCAGGAGAGCCTTCCCAGGCAGGCACAGCGGCCGGTGACAATACAAGTGTCACTCGCTCCCTGTGCAGAGAAGGAAGTCTGGCCAGCTAAGGAGACAGGAGGGGATGAGGTGGGCAGGGCGCGTGGTCCTCTCTTAGGAAGGAGTCTGGGCAGAGAGCATGCCTGTCCTGAGCCTCTGGGCTTAAGGAGACAGCAGCTCCTTGGCCACCTGTCCCTGGGGCAGACATCCCCTAGCCACCAGGCGCCTACCCTGAACTCGCAGAAACAGCTCCCTGAAATAACGGAGAGTCAGATGCCGACTTCCTCCAGGATGTGGAAGCTTGGAGGAGGCACGGGGTTTAAGGGGAAGGAGTGGGGACAGTCCCCCAATGCTCCCTATTAAGTGCACGGGCGGTGTGCTGGGATCCTGTCACCTTTCCTTTCCTGTGGGGAAAGCACTGGCCTAGTCCGCGAGTCCGCCTGAGCGCCAGAGTAAAAGGCCAAGCGATGCCTACACTGGGAGATGCTGGTGTGCATAGAGTGCCATCCTAGGCTACGCACGCTCCTGCAGCGTTGTGGCTGTGCCTGCTTAGTTAGGCCTGGCAGGGTGAACGCAGGACGCGAACATGGAGCCCGGGAAAGCAAGGCCCAATAGGCAGCAGCTCTCCCACAGCTCTTCTTCCCTGACGCGACGGTAGCCTTACTAGGAAACAGCAGTGAAGTGCTGTTCGATCCAAGCTAAATACTCTGCGAAATGTTCTGCAGGCTGCTGCTGCTTGCCAGAGCCCAGTCTCGCGGTGGGAGAAACCCGCATACAGCGAAAGCCTCTTTTCCTGGGCATCTCCCCTGGGGAAGCACAGCATTCCATGGGAAATGAGAGTTGGGTTTGGGATGCTGCTGTTGCTTGCCTGAGCTAGTCTCCGCAGCTCGGTGGAAGATAGCCGCATGGAGCGAAATACCCTTTGCCCTAGCATCCCCTCTGCCTGAGAGAGAAGCCAAGTGTGGGGAAGGCGCAGCACTCCGCCCCCGGAGAAGAGAAGGAGCCGTTGGCCTTGGGGTCAGGAAACGCTCGGGAAGCAGGATAGCCTGCCGTGGCACGAACAGCAGGCCGGTGGCAAGACAAGTGTCACGCGCTCCATGTGCGGAGCGATGGAACCCCGGCTGCTAAGGAGACATGAGGGGACGACTAGAGCAGAGGTTCGTGAACCACTCTGAGCAAGGAGTCTGGGCAGAAGCCAGGCCTGTCCAGTGCCTCTGGTCCCAAGGGGACAGCATCTCCGTGGCCACCTGTCCCAAGGGCAGTCCTGGGCTTGCCACCAGGTGATATACCCGGAACGCTTAGAAACAAACCCATGGAGAAACAGGCAGTCAGATGCAGTCTTCCACCAAGATGTGGCTGCGATGAGGGTGGCAGGGGCTGTGCCGGGGAAAGAGTGGAGACAGAACCACACAGTTCCCCATCCAGTGCTCGGGCCGTGTGCAGTGATCCTGTCGCCTCCTCTCTCCTGTGGTGAAGGCACTGGCCCGAGTCTGCTTGAGCGCCAGAGCAAAAGGCAAAGCCTTAAGTACCCCAGGATGGTAATAAGCATAGAGTGCAATGCTAGGACACACACGCTGCTGCAGGGTTGTGACTGTGTCTACTTACTTCGGCATAGCAAGGTGAACCCCCGGCGTGAACTTAAAGCCCGGGAAAGCAAGACCCAAGAGGCACCAGCTCTCCGGCGTCTATTCTACCCTGCCGCGACAGAGTGAACACCCAAAGCCTTTGTGAGGAAGCAGCAGCGAAGTGCGGTTCTTGCCAAGCTGAAAACCTCTGCGAAAGCATAGCAGTCGCTGGGAAATCAGAGTCGGTTCTGTGGTCTGCTGTTGCTACTTGCCTTAGCCTAGTATTCGTAGCAGGATGGGAGAAACCCGCATAGAGCGAAAGCCTCTTTGCCCTGGCAACCCCCTTGGGAAAGCACAGCATTCTTTGGGAAATCAGAGTCGGGTCTGTGGTATGCTCCTGTTTGGCTGACCTGGTCTCCACAGAACGGTGTGACAAAACCGCATGGAGCGAAAACCTCTTTGCCTGGGCATGCCTCTGCCTGAGAGAGAAGCGCGGTTGCGCCTGTGGATAGAGCCTTAAGGAAAGGGATACGTTTTTCACTGCGCTCCCCAGGAGCATGTCTGTGGAAAGTGCAGCACGCTGCCCGGGGAGAAGAGCAGGAGCGGTTTGTCTTCTGGTCTGGAAAAGGTTACCAAGCAGGAGAGCCAGCCCTGGCAGGCACAGCGGCCGGTGGCAATACAAGTGTCACCGGCTCCCTGTGCAGAGACGGAAGCCTGGCCTGCTAAGGAGACAGGAGGGGATGAGGTGGGCAGGTCGCGTGGTCCTCTCTTAGGAAGCAGTCTGGGCAGAGAGCATGCCTGTCCTGAGCCTCTGGGCTTAAGGAGACAGCAGCTCCTTGGCCAACTGTCCCTGGGGCAGACATGCACTAGCCACCAGGCGCATACCCTAAACTCGCAGAAACAGCTCCCTGAAATAATGGGGAGTCAGATGCCATCTTCCTGCAGGATGTGGAAGCTTGGAGGAGGCACGGGGTTTAAGAGGAAGGAATGGGGACAGTCCCCAAAGCTCCCTATTCAGTGCATGGGCGGTGTGCAGGGATCCTGTCAGCTCTCCTTTCCTGTGGGGAAAGCACTGGCCTAGTCCGCGAGTCCGCCTGAGCGCCAGAGTAAAAGGCCAAGCGATGCCTACACTGGGAGCTGGTAGTGTGCATAGAGTGCCATCCTAGGCTACGCACGCTCCTGCAGCGTTGTGGCTGTGCCTGCTTAGTTAGGCCTGGCAGGGTGAACGCAGGACGCGAACATGGAGCCCGGGAAAGCAAGGCCCAAGAGGCACCAGCTCTCCCACAGCTCTTCTTCCCTGACTCAACTGAAGGCTTGCTGAGGAAGCAGCAGCGAAGTGCTGTTCGCTCCAAGCCAAAGCCTTTGTGAAAGCACATTATTCACTGAGAAATGTTCTGCGAGCTGCTGCTGCTTGCCTGAGCCCAGTCTCATGTGGGAGAAACCCGCATAGAGCAAAAGCCTCATTGCCTGGGCATCTCCCCTGGGAAAGCACTGCGTTCTTTGGGAAATCAGGGTTGGGCTGTGGGATGCTGCTACTGCTTGCCTGAGCTAGTCTCCGGAGCTCGGTGGAAGATACTCGCATGGAGCGAAATACCCTTTGCCATAGCATCCCCTCTGCCTGAGAGAGAAGCCAAGTGTGGGGAAGGCTCAGCACGCCGCCCCCAGAGAAGAGAAGGAGCCTTGGCCTTGGGGTCAGGAAACGCTCGGGAAGCAGGATAGCCTGCCGTGGCACGAACAGCAGGCCGGTGGCAAGACAAGTGTCACCCGCTCCATGTGCGGAGCGATGGAACCCCGGCTGCTAAGGAGACATGAGGGGACGACTATGGCAGGGGCACGTGAACCACTCTGAGGAAGGAGTCTGGGCAGAAGCCAGGCCTGTCCAGTGCCTCTGGTCCCAAGGGGAGAGCATCTCCTTGGCCACCTGTCCCAAGGGCAGACTTGGGCTTGCCACCAGGTGCCATACCCGGAACTCACTGAAACAACCCCACGGAGAAACGGGCAGTCAGATGCCCTCTTACACCAAGATGTGGCAGCCATGTGGGTCGCAGGGGGTGTGCCGGGGAAAGAGTGGAGACAGACCTTCACAGTTCCCCATCCAGTGCACGGGCCGTGTGCAGTGATCATGTCGCCTCCTCTCTCCTGTGGTGAAGGCACTGGCCTAGACCCCGAATCTGCCTGAGCGCCAAGCAAAAGGCAAAGCCTTACGTACCCCAGGAGATGGAAATAGGCATAGAGTGCCATGCTAAGACACACACGCTGCTGCAGGGTTGTGACTGTGTCTACTTAGTTCGGCATAGCAAGGTGAACCCCCGGCGTGACCTTGTAGCCCAGGAAAGCAAGTCCCAAGAGGCAGCAACTCTCTCGCGGCTCTTCTTCCCTGTCGCTACAGAGCGAACTCCCAAAGGCTTTCTGAGGAAGCAGCAGCGAAATGCGGTTCGTGCCAAGCTGAAAAACTCTGCAAAAGCATAATAGTCGCTGGGAAATCAGAGTCGGTTCTGTGGGCTGCTTTTGTTGCTTGCCTTAGCCTAGTATTCGCAGCACTATGGGAGCATACGGCATAGAGCGAAATCCTCTTTGCCCTGGCATCCCCTCTGGGAAAGCATAGCATTCTTTGCGAAACCAGATTCGGGTCTGAGAGATTCTCCTGTTGCCTGAGCTGGTCTCCTCAGCACGGTGTAATAAACCCGCATGGAACGAAATCTTCTTTGCCTGTGCATCTCTCTGCCTGAGAGAGAAGCGCGGTTGCGCCTGTGGATAGAGCCTTAAGGAAAGGGATACGTTTTTCACTGCGCTCCCCAGGAGCATGTCTGTGGAAAGTGCAGCACGCTGCCCGGGGAGAAGAGCAGGAGCCCTTGGCCTTCTGGTCTGGAAAAGGTTGCTAAGCAGGAGAGCCTTCCCAGGCAGGCACAGCGGCCGGTGACAATACAAGTGTCACTCGCTCCCTGTGCAGAGAAGGAAGTCTGGCCAGCTAAGGAGACAGGAGGGGATGAGGTGGGCAGGGCGCGTGGTCCTCTCTTAGGAAGCAGTCTGCGCAGAGGGCATGCCTGTCCTGAGCCTCTGGGCTTAAGGAGACAGCAGCTCCTTGGCCACCTGTCCCTGGGGCAGACATGCACTAGCCACCAGGCGCCTACACTGAACTCGCAGAAACGGCTCCCTGAAATAACGGAGAGTCAGATGCCGACTTCCTCCAGGATGTGGAAGCTTGGAGGAGGCACGGGGTTTAAGGGGAAGGAGTGGGGACAGTCCCCCAATGCTCCCTATTAAGTGCACGGGCGGTGTGCTGGGATCCTGTCACCTTTCCTTTCCTGTGGGGAAAGCACTGGCCTAGTCCGCGAGTCCGCCTGAGCGCCAGAGTAAAAGGCCAAGCGATGCCTACACTGGGAGATGCTGGTGTGCATAGAGTGCCATCCAAGGCTACGCACGCTACAGCAGGGTGGTGGCTGTGTCTGCTTAGTTCGGCCTGGCAGGGTGAACGCAGGACGCGAACATGGAGCCCTGGAAAGCAAGGCCCAATAGGCAGCAGCTCTCCCACAGCTCTTCTTCCCTGACGCGACGGTAGCCTTACTAGGAAACAGCAGTGAAGTGCTGTTCGATCCAAGCTAAAGACTCTGCGAAATGTTCTGCAGGCTGCTGCTGCTTGCCAGAGCCCAGTCTCGCGGTGGGAGAAACCCGCATACAGCGAAAGCCTCTTTTCCTGGGCATCTCCCCTGGGGAAGCACAGCATTCCATGGGAAATGAGAGTTGGGTTTGGGATGCTGCTGTTGCTTGCCTGAGCTAGTCTCCGCAGCTCGGTGGAAGATACCCGCATGGATCGAAATACCCTTTGCCCTAGCATCCCCTCTGCCTGAGAGAGAAGCCAAGTGTGGGGAAGGCGCAGCACTCCGCCCCCGGAGAAGAGAAGGAGCCGTTGGCCTTGCGGTCAGGAAACGCTCGGGAAGCAGGATAGCCTGCCGTGGCACGAACAGCAGGCCGGTGGCAAGACAAGTGTCACGCGCTCCATGTGCGGAGCGATGGAACCCCGGCTGCTAAGGAGACATGAGGGGACGACTAGAGCAGAGGTTCGTGAACCACTCTGAGCAAGGAGTCTGGGCAGAAGCCAGGCCTGTCCAGTGCCTCTGGTCCCAAGGGGACAGCATCTCCGTGGCCACCTGTCCCAAGGGCAGTCCTGGGCTTGCCACCAGGTGATATACCCGGAACGCTTAGAAACAAACCCATGGAGAAACAGGCAGTCAGATGCAGTCTTCCACCAAGATGTGGCAGCGATGAGGGTGGCAGGGGCTGTGCCAGGGAAAGAGTGGAGACAGAACCACACAGTTCCCCATCCAGTGCTCGGGCCGTGTGCAGTGATCCTGTCGCCTCCTCTCTCCTGTGGTGAAGGCACTGGCCCGAGTCTGCTTGAGCGCCAGAGCAAAAGGCAAAGCCTTAAGTACCCCAGGATGGTAATAAGCATAGAGTGCCATGCTAGGACACACACGCTGCTGCAGGGTTGTGACTGTGTCTACTTACTTCGGCATAGCAAGGTGAACCCCCGGCGTGAACTTAAAGCCCGGGAAAGCAAGACCCAAGAGGCACCAGCTCTCCGGCGTCTATTCTACCCTGCCGCGACAGAGTGAACACCCAAAGCCTTTGTGAGGAAGCAGCAGCGAAGTGCGGTTCTTGCCAAGCTGAAAACCTCTGGGAAAGCATAGCAGTCGCTGGGAAATCAGAGTCGGTTCTGTGGTCTGCTGTTGCTACTTGCCTTAGCCTAGTATTCGTAGCAGGATGGGAGAAACCCGCATAGAGCGAAAGCCTCTTTGCCCTGGCAACCCCCCTGGGAAAGCACAGCATTCTTTGGGAAATCAGAGTCGGGTCTGTGGTATGCTCCTGTTTGGCTGACCTGGTCTCCACAGAACGGTGTGACAAAACCGCATGGAGCGAAAACCTCTTTGCCTGGGCATGCCTCTGCCTGAGAGAGAAGCGCGGTTGCGCCTGTGGATAGAGCCTTAAGGAAAGGGATACGTTTTTCACTGCGCTCCCCAGGAGCATGTCTGTGGAAAGTGCAGCACGCTGCCCGGGGAGAAGAGCAGGAGCCGTTTGTCTTCTGGTCTGGAAAAGGTTACCAAGCAGGAGAGCCGGCCCTGGCAGGCACAGCGGCCGGTGGCAATACAAGTGTCACCGGCTCCCTGTGCAGAGACGGAAGCCTGGCCTGCTAAGGAGACAGGAGGGGATGAGGTGGGCAGGTCGCGTGGTCCTCTCTTAGGAAGCAGTCTGGGCAGAGAGCATGCCTGTCCTGAGCCTCTGGGCTTAAGGAGACAGCAGCTCCTTGGCCACCTGTCCCTGGGGCAGACATGCACTAGCCACCAGGCGCATACCCTAAACTCGCAGAAACAGCTCCCTGAAATAATGGGGAGTCAGATGCCGTCTTCCTGCAGGATGTGGAAGCTTGGAGGAGGCACGGGGTTTAAGAGGAAGGAATGGGGACAGTCCCCAAAGCTCCCTATTCAGTGCATGGGCGGTGTGCAGGGATCCTGTCAGCTCTCCTTTCCTGTGGGGAAAGCACTGGCCTAGTCCGCGAGTCCGCCTGAGCGCCAGAGTAAAAGGCCAAACGATGCCTACACTGGGAGCTGGTAGTGTGCATAGAGTGCCATCCTAGGCTACGCACGCTCCTGCAGCGTTGTGGCTGTGCCTGCTTAGTTAGGCCTGGCAGGGTGAACGCAGGACGCGAACATGGAGCCCGGGAAAGCAAGGCCCAAGAGGCACCAGCTCTCCCACAGCTCTTCTTCCCTGACTCAACTGAAGGCTTGCTGAGGAAGCAGCAGCGAAGTGCTGTTCGCTCCAAGCCAAAGCCTCTGCGAAAGCACAATATTCGCTGAGAAATGTTCTGCGAGCTGCTGCTGCTTGCCTGAGCCCAGTCTCGTGTGGGAGAAACCCGCATAGAGCGAAAGCCTCATTGCCTGGGCATCTCCCCTGGGAAAGCACTGCGTTCTTTGGGAAATCAGGGTTGGGCTGTGGGTTGCTGCTACTGCTTGCCTGAGCTAGTCTCCGGAGCTCGGTGGAAGATACTCGCATGGAGCGAAATACCCTTTGCCATAGCATCCCCTCTGCCTGAGAGAGAAGCCAAGTGTGGGGAAGGCTCAGCACGCCGCCCCCAGAGAAGAGAAGGAGCCTTGGCCTTGGGGTCAGGAAACGCTCGGAAAGCAGGATAGCCTGCCGTGGCACGAACAGCAGGCCGGTGGCAAGACAAGTGTCACCCGCTCCATGTGCGGAGCGATGGAACCCCGGCTGCTAAGGAGACATGAGGGGACGACTATGGCAGGGGCACGTGAACCACTCTGAGGAAGGAGTCTGGGCAGAAGCCAGGCCTGTCCAGTGCCTCTGGTCCCAAGGGGAGAGCATCTCCTTGGCCACCTGTCCCAAGGGCAGACTTGGGCTTGCCACCAGGTGCCATACCCGGAACTCACTGAAACAACCCCACGGAGAAACGGGCAGTCAGATGCTCTCTTACACCAAGATGTGGCAGCCATGTGGGTCACAGGGGGTGTGCCGGGGAAAGAGTGGAGAGAGACCTTCACAGTTCCCCATCCAGTGCATGGGCCGTGTGCAGTGATCATGTCGCCTCCTCTCTCCTGTGGTGAAGGCACTGGCCTAGACCCCGAATCTGCCTGAGCGCCAAGCAAAAGGCAAAGCCTTACGTACCCCAGGAGATGGAAATAGGCATAGAGTGCCATGCTAGGACACACACGCTGCTGCAGGGTTGTGACTGTGTCTACTTAGTTCGGCATAGCAAGGTGAACCCCCGGCGTGACCTTGTAGCCCAGGAAAGCAAGTCCCAAGAGGCAGCAACTCTCTCGCGGCTCTTCTTCCCTGTCGCTACAGAGCGAACTCCCAAAGGCTTTCTGAGGAAGCAGCAGCGAAATGCGGTTCGTGCCAAGCTGAAAAACTCTGCAAAAGCATAATAGTCGCTGGGAAATCAGAGTCGGTTCTGTGGGCTGCTTTTGTTGCTTGCCTTAGCCTAGTATTCGCAGCACTATGGGAGCATACGGCATAGAGCGAAATCCTCTTTGCCCTGGCATCCCCTCTGGGAAAGCATAGCATTCTTTGCGAAACCAGATTCGGGTCTGAGAGATTCTCCTGTTGCCTGAGCTGGTCTCCTCAGCACGGTGTAATAAACCCGCATGGAACGAAATCTTCTTTGCCTGTGCATCTCTCTGCCTGAGAGAGAAGCGAGCTTGCGCCTGTGGAAAGAGCCTTAAGGAAAGGGACATGTCTTTCACGGCGCTCCCCAGGAGCATGTCTGTGAAAGGTGCAGCAAGCTGCCCAGTGAGAAGAGCAGGAGCCCTTGGCCTTCTGGTCTGGAAAAGGTTGCTAAGCAGGAGAGCCTTCCCAGGCAGGCACAGCGGCCGGTGACAATACAAGTGTCACTCGCTCCCTGTGCAGAGAAGGAAGTCTGGCCAGCTAAGGAGACAGGAGGGGATGAGGTGGGCAGGGCGCGTGGTCCTCTCTTAGGAAGGAGTCTGGGCAGAGAGCATGCCTGTCCTGAGCCTCTGGGCTTAAGGAGACAGCAGCTCCTTGGCCACCTGTCCCTGGGGCAGACATCCCCTAGCCACCAGGCGCCTACCCTGAACTCGCAGAAACAGCTCCCTGAAATAACGGAGAGTCAGATGCCGACTTCCTCCAGGATGTGGAAGCTTGGAGGAGGCACGGGGTTTAAGGGGAAGGAGTGGGGACAGTCCCCCAATGCTCCCTATTAAGTGCACGGGCGGTGTGCTGGGATCCTGTCACCTTTCCTTTCCTGTGGGGAAAGCACTGGCCTAGTCCGCGAGTCCGCCTGAGCGCCAGAGTAAAAGGCCAAGCGATGCCTACACTGGGAGATGCTGGTGTGCATAGAGTGCCATCCTAGGCTACGCACGCTCCTGCAGCGTTGTGGCTGTGCCTGCTTAGTTAGGCCTGGCAGGGTGAACGCAGGACGCGAACATGGAGCCCGGGAAAGCAAGGCCCAATAGGCAGCAGCTCTCCCACAGCTCTTCTTCCCTGACGCGACGGTAGCCTTACTAGGAAACAGCAGTGAAGTGCTGTTCGATCCAAGCTAAATACTCTGCGAAATGTTCTGCAGGCTGCTGCTGCTTGCCAGAGCCCAGTCTCGCGGTGGGAGAAACCCGCATACAGCGAAAGCCTCTTTTCCTGGGCATCTCCCCTGGGGAAGCACAGCATTCCATGGGAAATGAGAGTTGGGTTTGGGATGCTGCTGTTGCTTGCCTGAGCTAGTCTCCGCAGCTCGGTGGAAGATAGCCGCATGGAGCGAAATACCCTTTGCCCTAGCATCCCCTCTGCCTGAGAGAGAAGCCAAGTGTGGGGAAGGCGCAGCACTCCGCCCCCGGAGAAGAGAAGGAGCCGTTGGCCTTGGGGTCAGGAAACGCTCGGGAAGCAGGATAGCCTGCCGTGGCACGAACAGCAGGCCGGTGGCAAGACAAGTGTCACGCGCTCCATGTGCGGAGCGATGGAACCCCGGCTGCTAAGGAGACATGAGGGGACGACTAGAGCAGAGGTTCGTGAACCACTCTGAGCAAGGAGTCTGGGCAGAAGCCAGGCCTGTCCAGTGCCTCTGGTCCCAAGGGGACAGCATCTCCGTGGCCACCTGTCCCAAGGGCAGTCCTGGGCTTGCCACCAGGTGATATACCCGGAACGCTTAGAAACAAACCCATGGAGAAACAGGCAGTCAGATGCAGTCTTCCACCAAGATGTGGCTGCGATGAGGGTGGCAGGGGCTGTGCCGGGGAAAGAGTGGAGACAGAACCACACAGTTCCCCATCCAGTGCTCGGGCCGTGTGCAGTGATCCTGTCGCCTCCTCTCTCCTGTGGTGAAGGCACTGGCCCGAGTCTGCTTGAGCGCCAGAGCAAAAGGCAAAGCCTTAAGTACCCCAGGATGGTAATAAGCATAGAGTGCAATGCTAGGACACACACGCTGCTGCAGGGTTGTGACTGTGTCTACTTACTTCGGCATAGCAAGGTGAACCCCCGGCGTGAACTTAAAGCCCGGGAAAGCAAGACCCAAGAGGCACCAGCTCTCCGGCGTCTATTCTACCCTGCCGCGACAGAGTGAACACCCAAAGCCTTTGTGAGGAAGCAGCAGCGAAGTGCGGTTCTTGCCAAGCTGAAAACCTCTGCGAAAGCATAGCAGTCGCTGGGAAATCAGAGTCGGTTCTGTGGTCTGCTGTTGCTACTTGCCTTAGCCTAGTATTCGTAGCAGGATGGGAGAAACCCGCATAGAGCGAAAGCCTCTTTGCCCTGGCAACCCCCTTGGGAAAGCACAGCATTCTTTGGGAAATCAGAGTCGGGTCTGTGGTATGCTCCTGTTTGGCTGACCTGGTCTCCACAGAACGGTGTGACAAAACCGCATGGAGCGAAAACCTCTTTGCCTGGGCATGCCTCTGCCTGAGAGAGAAGCGCGGTTGCGCCTGTGGATAGAGCCTTAAGGAAAGGGATACGTTTTTCACTGCGCTCCCCAGGAGCATGTCTGTGGAAAGTGCAGCACGCTGCCCGGGGAGAAGAGCAGGAGCGGTTTGTCTTCTGGTCTGGAAAAGGTTACCAAGCAGGAGAGCCAGCCCTGGCAGGCACAGCGGCCGGTGGCAATACAAGTGTCACCGGCTCCCTGTGCAGAGACGGAAGCCTGGCCTGCTAAGGAGACAGGAGGGGATGAGGTGGGCAGGTCGCGTGGTCCTCTCTTAGGAAGCAGTCTGGGCAGAGAGCATGCCTGTCCTGAGCCTCTGGGCTTAAGGAGACAGCAGCTCCTTGGCCAACTGTCCCTGGGGCAGACATGCACTAGCCACCAGGCGCATACCCTAAACTCGCAGAAACAGCTCCCTGAAATAATGGGGAGTCAGATGCCATCTTCCTGCAGGATGTGGAAGCTTGGAGGAGGCACGGGGTTTAAGAGGAAGGAATGGGGACAGTCCCCAAAGCTCCCTATTCAGTGCATGGGCGGTGTGCAGGGATCCTGTCAGCTCTCCTTTCCTGTGGGGAAAGCACTGGCCTAGTCCGCGAGTCCGCCTGAGCGCCAGAGTAAAAGGCCAAGCGATGCCTACACTGGGAGCTGGTAGTGTGCATAGAGTGCCATCCTAGGCTAGGCACGCTCCTGCAGCGTTGTGGCTGTGCCTGCTTAGTTAGGCCTGGCAGGGTGAACGCAGGACGCGAACATGGAGCCCGGGAAAGCAAGGCCCAAGAGGCACCAGCTCTCCCACAGCTCTTCTTCCCTGACTCAACTGAAGGCTTGCTGAGGAAGCAGCAGCGAAGTGCTGTTCGCTCCAAGCCAAAGCCTTTGTGAAAGCACATTATTCACTGAGAAATGTTCTGCGAGCTGCTGCTGCTTGCCTGAGCCCAGTCTCGTGTGGGAGAAACCCGCATAGAGCAAAAGCCTCATTGCCTGGGCATCTCCCCTGGGAAAGCACTGCGTTCTTTGGGAAATCAGGGTTGGGCTGTGGGATGCTGCTACTGCTTGCCTGAGCTAGTCTCCGGAGCTCGGTGGAAGATACTCGCATGGAGCGAAATACCCTTTGCCATAGCATCCCCTCTGCCTGAGAGAGAAGCCAAGTGTGGGGAAGGCTCAGACGCCGCCCCCAGAGAAGAGAAGGAGCCTTGGCCTTGGGGTCAGGAAACGCTCGGGAAGCAGGATAGCCTGCCGTGGCACGAACAGCAGGCCGGTGGCAAGACAAGTGTCACCCGCTCCATGTGCGGAGCGATGGAACCCCGGCTGCTAAGGAGACATGAGGGGACGACTATGGCAGGGGCACGTGAACCACTCTGAGGAAGGAGTCTGGGCAGAAGCCAGGCCTGTCCAGTGCCTCTGGACCCAAGGGGAGAGCATCTCCTTGGCCACCTGTCCCAAGGGCAGACTTGGGCTTGCCACCAGGTGCCATACCCGGAACTCACTGAAACAACCCCACGGAGAAACGGGCAGTCAGATGCCCTCTTACACCAAGATGTGGCATCCATGTGGGTCGCAGGGGGTGTGCCGGGGAAAGAGTGGAGACAGACCTTCACAGTTCCCCATCCAGTGCACGGGCCGTGTGCAGTGATCATGTCGCCTCCTCTCTCCTGTGGTGAAGGCACTGGGCACGAGTCTGCTTGAGCGCCAGAGCAAAAGGCAAAGCCTTAAGTACCCCAGGATGGTAATAAGCATAGAGTGCCATGCTAGGACACACACGCTGCTGCAGGGTTGTGACTGTGTCTACTTACTTCGGCATAGCAAGGTGAACCCCCGGCGTGAACTTAAAGCCCGGGAAAGCAAGACCCAAAAGGCACCAGCTCTCCGGCGTCTATTCTACCCTGCCGCGACAGAGTGAACACCCAAAGCCTTTGTGAGGAAGCAGCAGCGAAGTGCGGTTCTTGCCAAGCTGAAAACCTCTGCGAAAGCATAGCAGTCGCTGGGAAATCAGAGTCGGTTCTGTGGTCTGCTGTTGCTACTTGCCTTAGCCTAGTATTCGTAGCAGGATGGGAGAAACCCGCATAGAGCGAAAGCCTCTTTGCCCTGGCAACCCCCCTGGGAAAGCACAGCATTCTTTGGGAAATCAGAGTCGGGTTTGTGGTATGCTCCTGTTTGGCTGACCTGGTCTCCACAGAAAGGTGTGACAAAACCGCATGGAGCGAAAACCTCTTTGCCTGGGCATGCCTCTGCCTGAGAGAGAAGCGCGGTTGCGCCTGTGGATAGAGCCTTAAGGAAAGGGATACGTTTTTCACTGCGCTCCCCAGGAGCATGTCTGTGGAAAGTGCAGCACGCTGCCCGGGGAGAAGAGCAGGAGCCGTTTGTCTTCTGGTCTGGAAAAGGTTACCAAGCAGGAGAGCCGGCCCTGGCAGGCACAGCGGCCGGTGGCAATACGAGTGTCACCGGCTCCCTGTGCAGAGACGGAAGCCTGGCCAGCTAAGGAGACAGGAGGGGATGAGGTGGGCAGGTCGCGTGGTCCTCTCTTAGGAAGCAGTCTGGGCAGAGAGCATGCCTGTCCTGAGCCTCTGGGCTTAAGGAGACAGCAGCTCCTTGGCCACCTGTCCCTGGGGCAGACATGCACTAGCCACCAGGCGCATACCCTAAACTCGCAGAAACAGCGCCTTGAAATAATGGGGAGTCAGATGCCGTCTTCCTGCAGGATGTGGAAGCTTGGAGGAGGCACGGGGTTTAAGAGGAAGGAATGGGGACAGTCCCCAAAGCTCCCTATTCAGTGCATGGGCGGTGTGCAGGGATCCTGTCAGCTCTCCTTTCCTGTGGGGAAAGCACTGGCCTAGTCCGCGAGTCCGCCTGAGCGCCAGAGTAAAAGGCCAAGCGATGCCTACACTGGGAGCTGGTAGTGTGCATAGAGTGCCAACCTAGGCTACGCACGCTCCTGCAGTGTTGTGGCTGTGCCTGCTTAGTTAGGCCTGGCAGGGTGAACGCAGGACGCGAACATGGAGCCCGGGAAAGCAAGGCCCAAGAGGCACCAGCTCTCCCACAGCTCTTCTTCCCTGACTCAACTGAAGGCTTGCTGAGGAAGCAGCAGCGAAGTGCTGTTCGCTCCAAGCCAAAGCCTCTGCGAAAGCACAATATTCGCTGAGAAATGTTCTGCGGGCTGCTGCTGCTTGCCTGAGCCCAGTCTCGTGTGGGAGAAACCCGCATAGAGCGAAAGCCTCATTGCCTGGGCATCTCCCCTGGGAAAGCACTGCGTTCTTTGGGAAATCAGGGTTGGGCTGTGGGATGCTGCTACTGCTTGCCTGAGCTAGTCTCCGGAGCTCGGTGGAAGATACTCGCATGGAGCGAAATACCCTTTGCCATAGCATCCCCTCTGCCTGAGAGAGAAGCCAAGTGTGGGGAAGGCTCAGCACGCCGCCCCCAGAGAAGAGAAGGAGCCTTGGCCTTGGGGTCAGGAAACGCTCGGAAAGCAGGATAGCCTGCCGTGGCACGAACAGCAGGCCGGTGGCAAGACAAGTGTCACCCGCTCCATGTGCGGAGCGATGGAACCCCGGCTGCTAAGGAGACATGAGGGGACGACTATGGCAGGGGCACGTGAACCACTCTGAGGAAGGAGTCTGGGCAGAAGCCCGGCCTGTCCAGTGCCTCTGGTCCCAAGGGGAGAGCATCTCCTTGGCCACCTGTCCCAAGGGCAGACTTGGGCTTGCCACCAGGTGCCATACCCGGAACTCACTGAAACAACCCCACGGAGAAACGGGCAGTCAGATGCCCTCTTACACCAAGATGTGGCAGCCATGTGGGTCGCAGGGGGTGTGCCGGGGAAAGAGTGGAGACAGACCTTCACAGTTCCCCATCCAGTGCACGGGCCGTGTGCAGTGATCATGTCGCCTCCTCTCTCCTGTGGTGAAGGCACTGGCCTAGACCCCGAATCTGCCTGAGCGCCAAGCAAAAGGCAAAGCCTTACGTACCCCAGGAGATGGAAATAGGCATAGAGTGCCATGCTAAGACACACACGCTGCTGCAGGGTTGTGACTGTGTCTACTTAGTTCGGCATAGCAAGGTGAACCCCCGGCGTGACCTTGTAGCCCAGGAAAGCAAGTCCCAAGAGGCAGCAACTCTCTCGCGGCTCTTCTTCCCTGTCGCTACAGAGCGAACTCCCAAAGGCTTTCTGAGGAAGCAGCAGCGAAATGCGGTTCGTGCCAAGCTGAAAAACTCTGCAAAAGCATAATAGTCGCTGGGAAATCAGAGTCGGTTCTGTGGGCTGCTTTTGTTGCTTGCCTTAGCCTAGTATTCGCAGCACTATGGGAGCATACGGCATAGAGCGAAATCCTCTTTGCCCTGGCATCCCCTCTGGGAAAGCATAGCATTCTTTGCGAAACCAGATTCGGGTCTGAGAGATTCTCCTGTTGCCTGAGCTGGTCTCCTCAGCACGGTGTAATAAACCCGCATGGAACGAAATCTTCTTTGCCTGTGCATCTCTCTGCCTGAGAGAGAAGCGCGGTTGCGCCTGTGGATAGAGCCTTAAGGAAAGGGATACGTTTTTCACTGCGCTCCCCAGGAGCATGTCTGTGGAAAGTGCAGCACGCTGCCCGGGGAGAAGAGCAGGAGCCGTTTGTCTTCTGGTCTGGAAAAGGTTACCAAGCAGGAGAGCCGGCCCTGGCAGGCACAGCGGCCGGTGGCAATACAAGTGTCACCGGCTCCCTGTGCAGAGACGGAAGCCTGGCCTGCTAAGGAGACAGGAGGGGATGAGGTGGGCAGGTCGCGTGGTCCTCTCTTAGGAAGCAGTCTGGGCAGAGAGCATGCCTGTCCTGAGCCTCTGGGCTTAAGGAGACAGCAGCTCCTTGGCCACCTGTCCCTGGGGCAGACATGCACTAGCCACCAGGCGCATACCCTAAACTCGCAGAAACAGCTCCCTGAAATAATGGGGAGTCAGATGCCGTCTTCCTGCAGGATGTGGAAGCTTGGAGGAGGCACGGGGTTTAAGAGGAAGGAATGGGGACAGTCCCCAAAGCTCCCTATTCAGTGCATGGGCGGTGTGCAGGGATCCTGTCAGCTCTCCTTTCCTGTGGGGAAAGCACTGGCCTAGTCCGCGAGTCCGCCTGAGCGCCAGAGTAAAAGGCCAAGCGATGCCTACACTGGGAGCTGGTAGTGTGCATAGAGTGCCATCCTAGGCTACGCACGCTCCTGCAGCGTTGTGGCTGTGCCTGCTTAGTTAGGCCTGGCAGGGTGAACGCAGGACGCGAACATGGAGCCCGGGAAAGCAAGGCCCAAGAGGCACCAGCTCTCCCACAGCTCTTCTTCCCTGACTCAACTGAAGGCTTGCTGAGGAAGCAGCAGCGAAGTGCTGTTCGCTCCAAGCCAAAGCCTCTGCGAAAGCACAATATTCTGCGGGCTGCTGCTGCTTGCCTGAGCCCAGTCTCGTGTGGGAGAAACCCGCATAGAGCGAAAGCCTCATTGCCTGGGCATCTCCCCTGGGAAAGCACTGCGTTCTTTGGGAAATCAGGGTTGGGCTGTGGGATGCTGCTACTGCTTGCCTGAGCTAGTCTCCGGAGCTCGGTGGAAGATACTCGCATGGAGCGAAATACCCTTTGCCATAGCATCCCCTCTGCCTCAGAGAGAAGCCAAGTGTGGGGAAGGCTCAGCACGCCGCCCCCAGAGAAGAGAAGGAGCCTTGGCCTTGGGGTCAGGAAACGCTCGGAAAGCAGGATAGCCTGCCGTGGCACGAACAGCAGGCCGGTGGCAAGACAAGTGTCACCCGCTCCATGTGCGGAGCGATGGAACCCCGGCTGCTAAGGAGACATGAGGGGACGACTATGGCAGGGGCACGTGAACCACTCTGAGGAAGGAGTCTGGGCAGAAGCCCGGCCTGTCCAGTGCCTCTGGTCCCAAGGGGAGAGCATCTCCTTGGCCACCTGTCCCAAGGGCAGACTTGGGCTTGCCACCAGGTGCCATACCCGGAACTCACTGAAACAACCCCACGGAGAAACGGGCAGTCAGATGCCCTCTTACACCAAGATGTGGCAGCCATGTGGGTCGCAGGGGGTGTGCCGGGGAAAGAGTGGAGACAGACCTTCACAGTTCCCCATCCAGTGCACGGGCCGTGTGCAGTGATCATGTCGCCTCCTCTCTCCTGTGGTGAAGGCACTGGCCTAGACCCCGAATCTGCCTGAGCGCCAAGCAAAAGGCAAAGCCTTACGTACCCCAGGAGATGGAAATAGGCATAGAGTGCCATGCTAAGACACACACGCTGCTGCAGGGTTGTGACTGTGTCTACTTAGTTCGGCATAGCAAGGTGAACCCCCGGCGTGACCTTGTAGCCCAGGAAAGCAAGTCCCAAGAGGCAGCAACTCTCTCGCGGCTCTTCTTCCCTGTCGCTACAGAGCGAACTCCCAAAGGCTTTCTGAGGAAGCAGCAGCGAAATGCGGTTCGTGCCAAGCTGAAAAACTCTGCAAAAGCATAATAGTCGCTGGGAAATCAGAGTCGGTTCTGTGGGCTGCTTTTGTTGCTTGCCTTAGCCTAGTATTCGCAGCACTATGGGAGCATACGGCATAGAGCGAAATCCTCTTTGCCCTGGCATCCCCTCTGGGAAAGCATAGCATTCTTTGCGAAACCAGATTCGGGTCTGAGAGATTCTCCTGTTGCCTGAGCTGGTCTCCTCAGCACGGTGTAATAAACCCGCATGGAACGAAATCTTCTTTGCCTGTGCATCTCTCTGCCTGAGAGAGAAGCGCGGTTGCGCCTGTGGATAGAGCCTTAAGGAAAGGGATACGTTTTTCACTGCGCTCCCCAGGAGCATGTCTGTGGAAAGTGCAGCACGCTGCCCGGGGAGAAGAGCAGGAGCCGTTTGTCTTCTGGTCTGGAAAAGGTTACCAAGCAGGAGAGCCGGCCCTGGCAGGCACAGCGGCCGGTGGCAATACAAGTGTCACCGGCTCCCTGTGCAGAGACGGAAGCCTGGCCTGCTAAGGAGAGAGGAGGGGATGAGGTGGGCAGGTCGCGTGGTCCTCTCTTAGGAAGCAGTCTGGGCAGAGAGCATGCCTGTCCTGAGCCTCTGGGCTTAAGGAGACAGCAGCTCCTTGGCCACCTGTCCCTGGGGCAGACATGCACTAGCCACCAGGCGCATACCCTAAACTCGCAGAAACAGCTCCCTGAAATAATGGGGAGTCAGATGCCGTCTTCCTGCAGGATGTGGAAGCTTGGAGGAGGCACGGGGTTTAAGAGGAAGGAATGGGGACAGTCCCCAAAGCTCCCTATTCAGTGCATGGGCGGTGTGCAGGGATCCTGTCAGCTCTCCTTTCCTGTGGGGAAAGCACTGGCCTAGTCCGCGAGTCCGCCTGAGCGCCAGAGTAAAAGGCCAAGCGATGCCTACACTGGGAGCTGGTAGTGTGCATAGAGTGCCATCCTAGGCTACGCACGCTCCTGCAGCGTTGTGGCTGTGCCTGCTTAGTTCGGCCTGGCAGGGTGAACGCAGGACGCGAACATGGAGCCCGGGAAAGCAAGGCCCAAGAGGCACCAGCTCTCCCACAGCTCTTCTTCCCTGACTCAACTGAAGGCTTGCTGAGGAAGCAGCAGCGAAGTGCTGTTCGCTCCAAGCCAAAGCCTCTGCGAAAGCACAATATTCTGCGGGCTGCTGCTGCTTGCCTGAGCCCAGTCTCGTGTGGGAGAAACCCGCATAGAGCGAAAGCCTCATTGCCTGGGCATCTCCCCTGGGAAAGCACTGCGTTCTTTGGGAAATCAGGGTTGGGCTGTGGGATGCTGCTACTGCTTGCCTGAGCTAGTCTCCGGAGCTCGGTGGAAGATACTCGCATGGAGCGAAATACCCTTTGCCATAGCATCCCCTCTGCCTGAGAGAGAAGCCAAGTGTGGGGAAGGCTCAGCACGCCGCCCCCAGAGAAGAGAAGGAGCCTTGGCCTTGGGGTCAGGAAACGCTCGGAAAGCAGGATAGCCTGCCGTGGCACGAACAGCAGGCCGGTGGCAAGACAAGTGTCACCCGCTCCATGTGCGGAGCGATGGAACCCCGGCTGCTAAGGAGACATGAGGGGACGACTATGGCAGGGGCACGTGAACCACTCTGAGGAAGGAGTCTGGGCAGAAGCCCGGCCTGTCCAGTGCCTCTGGTCCCAAGGGGAGAGCATCTCCTTGGCCACCTGTCCCAAGGGCAGACTTGGGCTTGCCACCAGGTGCCATACCCGGAACTCACTGAAACAACCCCACGGAGAAACGGGCAGTCAGATGCCCTCTTACACCAAGATGTGGCAGCCATGTGGGTCGCAGGGGGTGTGCCGGGGAAAGAGTGGAGACAGACCTTCACAGTTCCCCATCCAGTGCACGGGCCGTGTGCAGTGATCATGTCGCCTCCTCTCTCCTGTGGTGAAGGCACTGGCCTAGACCCCGAATCTGCCTGAGCGCCAAGCAAAAGGCAAAGCCTTACGTACCCCAGGAGATGGAAATAGGCATAGAGTGCCATGCTAAGACACACACGCTGCTGCAGGGTTGTGACTGTGTCTACTTAGTTCGGCATAGCAAGGTGAACCCCCGGCGTGACCTTGTAGCCCAGGAAAGCAAGTCCCAAGAGGCAGCAACTCTCTCGCGGCTCTTCTTCCCTGTCGCTACAGAGCGAACTCCCAAAGGCTTTCTGAGGAAGCAGCAGCGAAATGCGGTTCGTGCCAAGCTGAAAAACTCTGCAAAAGCATAATAGTCGCTGGGAAATCAGAGTCGGTTCTGTGGGCTGCTTTTGTTGCTTGCCTTAGCCTAGTATTCGCAGCACTATGGGAGCATACGGCATAGAGCGAAATCCTCTTTGCCCTGGCATCCCCTCTGGGAAAGCATAGCATTCTTTGCGAAACCAGATTCGGGTCTGAGAGATTCTCCTGTTGCCTGAGCTGGTCTCCTCAGCACGGTGTAATAAACCCGCATGGAACGAAATCTTCTTTGCCTGTGCATCTCTCTGCCTGAGAGAGAAGCGCGGTTGCGCCTGTGGATAGAGCCTTAAGGAAAGGGATACGTTTTTCACTGCGCTCCCCAGGAGCATGTCTGTGGAAAGTGCAGCACGCTGCCCGGGGAGAAGAGCAGGAGCCGTTTGTCTTCTGGTCTGGAAAAGGTTACCAAGCAGGAGAGCCGGCCCTGGCAGGCACAGCGGCCGGTGGCAATACAAGTGTCACCGGCTCCCTGTGCAGAGACGGAAGCCTGGCCTGCTAAGGAGACAGGAGGGGATGAGGTGGGCAGGTCGCGTGGTCCTCTCTTAGGAAGCAGTCTGGGCAGAGAGCATGCCTGTCCTGAGCCTCTGGGCTTAAGGAGACAGCAGCTCCTTGGCCACCTGTCCCTGGGGCAGACATGCACTAGCCACCAGGCGCATACCCTAAACTCGCAGAAACAGCTCCCTGAAATAATGGGGAGTCAGATGCCGTCTTCCTGCAGGATGTGGAAGCTTGGAGGAGGCACGGGGTTTAAGAGGAAGGAATGGGGACAGTCCCCAAAGCTCCCTATTCAGTGCATGGGCGGTGTGCAGGGATCCTGTCAGCTCTCCTTTCCTGTGGGGAAAGCACTGGCCTAGTCCGCGAGTCCGCCTGAGCGCCAGAGTAAAAGGCCAAGCGATGCCTACACTGGGAGCTGGTAGTGTGCATAGAGTGCCATCCTAGGCTAGGCACGCTCCTGCAGCGTTGTGGCTGTGCCTGCTTAGTTAGGCCTGGCAGGGTGAACGCAGGACGCGAACATGGAGCCCGGGAAAGCAAGGCCCAAGAGGCACCAGCTCTCCCACAGCTCTTCTTCCCTGACTCAACTGAAGGCTTGCTGAGGAAGCAGCAGCGAAGTGCTGTTCGCTCCAAGCCAAAGCCTCTGCGAAAGCACAATATTCTGCGGGCTGCTGCTGCTTGCCTGAGCCCAGTCTCGTGTGGGAGAAACCCGCATAGAGCGAAAGCCTCATTGCCTGGGCATCTCCCCTGAGAAAGCACTGCGTTCTTTGGGAAATCAGGGTTGGGCTGTGGGATGCTGCTACTGCTTGCCTGAGCTAGTCTCCGGAGCTCGGTGGAAGATACCCGCATGGATCGAAATACCCTTTGCCATAGCATCCCCTCTGCCTGAGAGAGAAGCCAAGTGTGGGGAAGGCTCAGCACGCCGCCCCCAGAGAAGAGAAGGAGCCTTGGCCTTGGGGTCAGGAAACGCTCGGAAAGCAGGATAGCCTGCCGTGGCACGAACAGCAGGCCGGTGGCAAGACAAGTGTCACCCGCTCCATGTGCGGAGCGATGGAACCCCGGCTGCTAAGGAGACATGAGGGGACGACTATGGCAGGGGCACGTGAACCACTCTGAGGAAGGAGTCTGGGCAGAAGCCAGGCCTGTCCAGTGCCTCTGGTCCCAAGGGGAGAGCATCTCCTTGGCCACCTGTCCCAAGGGCAGACTTGGGCTTGCCACCAGGTGCCATACCCGGAACTCACTGAAACAACCCCACGGAGAAACGGGCAGTCAGATGCCCTCTTACACCAAGATGTGGCAGCCATGTGGGTCGCAGGGGGTGTGCCGGGGAAAGAGTGGAGACAGACCTTCACAGTTCCCCATCCAGTGCACGGGCCGTGTGCAGTGATCATGTCGCCTCCTCTCTCCTGTGGTGAAGGCACTGGCCTAGAACCCGAATCTGCCTGAGCGCCAAGCAAAAGGCAAAGCCTTACGTACCCCAGGAGATGGAAATAGGCATAGAGTGCCATGCTAAGACACACACGCTGCTGCAGGGTTGTGACTGTGTCTACTTAGTTCGGCATAGCAAGGTGAACCCCCGGCGTGACCTTGTAGCCCAGGAAAGCAAGTCCCAAGAGGCAGCAACTCTCTCGCGGCTCTTCTTCCCTGTCGCTACAGAGCGAACTCCCAAAGGCTTTCTGAGGAAGCAGCAGCGAAATGCGGATCTGGCCAAGCTGAAAAACTCTGCAAAAGCATAATAGTCGCTGGGAAATCAGAGTCGGTTCTGTGGGCTGCTTTTGTTGCTTGCCTTAGCCTAGTATTCGCAGCACTATGGGAGCATACGGCATAGAGCGAAATCCTCTTTGCCCTGGCATCCCCTCTGGGAAAGCATAGCATTCTTTGCGAAACCAGATTCGGGTCTGAGAGATTCTCCTGTTGCCTGAGCTGGTCTCCTCAGCACGGTGTAATAAACCCGCATGGAACGAAATCTTCTTTGCCTGTGCATCTCTCTGCCTGAGAGAGAAGCGAGCTTGCGCCTCTGGAAAGAGCCTTAAGGAAAGGGACATGTCTTTCACGGCGCTCCCCAGGAGCATGTCTGTGAAAGGTGCAGCAAGCTGCCCAGTGAGAAGAGCAGGAGCCCTTGGCCTTCTGGTCTGGAAAAGGTTGCTAAGCAGGAGAGCCTTCCCAGGCAGGCACAGCGGCCGGTGACAATACAAGTGTCACTCGCTCCCTGTGCAGAGAAGGAAGTCTGGCCAGCTAAGGAGACAGGAGAGGATGAGGTGGGCAGGGCGCGTGGTCCTCTCTTAGGAAGCAGTCTGCGCAGAGAGCATGCCTGTCCTGAGCCTCTGGGCTTAAGGAGACAGCAGCTCCTTGGCCACCTGTCCCTGGGGCAGACATGCACTAGCCACCAGGCGCCTACACTGAACTCGCAGAAACGGCTCCCTGAAATAACGGAGAGTCAGATGCCGACTTCCTCCAGGATGTGGAAGCTTGGAGGAGGCACGGGGTTTAAGGGGAAGGAGTGGGGACAGTCCCCCAATGCTCCCTATTAAGTGCACGGGCGGTGTGCTGGGATCCTGTCACCTTTCCTTTCCTGTGGGGAAAGCACTGGCCTAGTCCGCGAGTCCGCCTGAGCGCCAGAGTAAAAGGCCAAGCGATGCCTACACTGGGAGCTGGTAGTGTGCATAGAGTGCCATCCTAGGCTACGCACGCTCCTGCAGCGTTGTGGCTGTGCCTGCTTAGTTAGGCCTGGCAGGGTGAACGCAGGACGCGAACATGGAGCCCGGGAAAGCAAGGCCCAAGAGGCACCAGCTCTCCCACAGCTCTTCTTCCCTGACTCAACTGAAGGCTTGCTGAGGAAGCAGCAGCGAAGTGCTGTTCGCTCCAAGCCAAAGCCTCTGCGAAAGCACAATATTCTGCGGGCTGCTGCTGCTTGCCTGAGCCCAGTCTCGTGTGGGAGAAACCCGCATAGAGCGAAAGCCTCATTGCCTGGGCATCTCCCCTGGGAAAGCACTGCGTTCTTTGGGAAATCAGGGTTGGGCTGTGGGATGCTGCTACTGCTTGCCTGAGCTAGTCTCCGGAGCTCGGTGGAAGATACTCGCATGGAGCGAAATACCCTTTGCCATAGCATCCCCTCTGCCTGAGAGAGAAGCCAAGTGTGGGGAAGGCTCAGCACGCCGCCCCCAGAGAAGAGAAGGAGCCTTGGCCTTGGGGTCAGGAAACGCTCGGAAAGCAGGATAGCCTGCCGTGGCACGAACAGTAGGCCGGTGGCAAGACAAGTGTCACCCGCTCCATGTGCGGAGCGATGGAACCCCGGCTGCTAAGGAGACATGAGGGGACGACTATGGCAGGGGCACGTGAACCACTCTGAGGAAGGAGTCTGGGCAGAAGCCAGGCCTGTCCAGTGCCTCTGGTCCCAAGGGGAGAGCATCTCCTTGGCCACCTGTCCCAAGGGCAGACTTGGGCTTGCCACCAGGTGCCATACCCGGAACTCACTGAAACAACCCCACGGAGAAACGGGCAGTCAGATGCCCTCTTACACCAAGATGTGGCAGCCATGTGGGTCGCAGGGGGTGTGCCGGGGAAAGAGTGGAGACAGACCTTCACAGTTCCCCATCCAGTGCACGGGCCGTGTGCAGTGATCATGTCGCCTCCTCTCTCCTGTGGTGAAGGCACTGGCCTAGACCCCGAATCTGCCTGAGCGCCAAGCAAAAGGCAAAGCCTTACGTACCCCAGGAGATGGAAATAGGCATAGAGTGCCATGCTAGGACACACACGCTGCTGCAGGGTTGTGACTGTGTCTACTTAGTTCGGCATAGCAAGGTGAACCCCCGGCGTGACCTTGTAGCCCAGGAAAGCAAGTCCCAAGAGGCAGCAACTCTCTCGCGGCTCTTCTTCCCTGTCGCTACAGAGCGAACTCCCAAAGGCTTTCTGAGGAAGCAGCAGCGAAATGCGGTTCGTGCCAAGCTGAAAAACTCTGCAAAAGCATAATAGTCGCTGGGAAATCAGAGTCGGTTCTGTGGGCTGCTTTTGTTGCTTGCCTTAGCCTAGTATTCGCAGCACTATGGGAGCATACGGCATAGAGCGAAATCCTCTTTGCCCTGGCATCCCCTCTGGGAAAGCATAGCATTCTTTGCGAAACCAGATTCGGGTCTGAGAGATTCTCCTGTTGCCTGAGCTGGTCTCCTCAGCACGGTGTAATAAACCCGCATGGAACGAAATCTTCTTTGCCTGTGCATCTCTCTGCCTGAGAGAGAAGCGAGCTTGCGCCTGTGGAAAGAGCCTTAAGGAAAGGGACATGTCTTTCACGGCGCTCCCCAGGAGCATGTCTGTGAAAGGTGCAGCAAGCTGCCCAGTGAGAAGAGCAGGAGCCCTTGGCCTTCTGGTCTGGAAAAGGTTGCTAAGCAGGAGAGCCTTCCCAGGCAGGCACAGCGGCCGGTGACAATACAAGTGTCACTAGCTCCCTGTGCAGAGAAGGAAGTCTGGCCAGCTAAGGAGACAGGAGGGGATGAGGTGGGCAGGGCGCGTGGTCCTCTCTTAGGAAGCAGTCTGCGCAGAGAGCATGCCTGTCCTGAGCCTCTGGGCTTAAGGAGACAGCAGCTCCTTGGCCACCTGTCCCTGGGGCAGACATGCCCTAGCCACCAGGCGCCTACCCTGAACTCGCAGAAACGGCTCCCTGAAATAACGGAGAGTCAGATGCCGACTTCCTCCAGGATGTGGAAGCTTGGAGGAGGCACGGGGTTTAAGGGGAAGGAGTGGGGACAGTCCCCCAATGCTCCCTATTAAGTGCACGGGCGGTGTGCTGGGATCCTGTCACCTTTCCTTTCCTGTGGGGAAAGCACTGGCCTAGTCCGCGAGTCCGCCTGAGCGCCAGAGTAAAAGGCCAAGCGATGCCTACACTGGGAGCTGGTAGTGTGCATAGAGTGCCATCCTAGGCTACGCACGCTCCTGCAGCGTTGTGGCTGTGCCTGCTTAGTTAGGCCTGGCAGGGTGAACGCAGGACGCGAACATGGAGCCCGGGAAAGCAAGGCCCAAGAGGCACCAGCTCTCCCACAGCTCTTCTTCCCTGACTCAACTGAAGGCTTGCTGAGGAAGCAGCAGCGAAGTGCTGTTCGCTCCAAGCCAAAGCCTCTGCGAAAGCACAATATTCGCTGAGAAATGTTCTGCAGGCTGCTGCTGCTTGCCAGAGCCCAGTCTCGCGGTGGGAGAAACCCGCATACAGCGAAAGCCTCTTTTCCTGGGCATCTCCCCTGGGGAAGCACAGCATTCCATGGGAAATGAGAGTTGGGTTTGGGATGCTGCTGTTGCTTGCCTGAGCTAGTCTCCGCAGCTCGGTGGAAGATACCCGCATGGATCGAAATACCCTTTGCCCTAGCATCCCCTCTGCCTGAGAGAGAAGCCAAGTGTGGGGAAGGCGCAGCACTCCGCCCCCGGAGAAGAGAAGGAGCCGTTGGCCTTGGGGTCAGGAAACGCTCGGGAAGCAGGATAGCCTGCCGTGGCACGAACAGCAGGCCGGTGGCAAGACAAGTGTCACCCGCTCCATGTGCGGAGCGATGGAACCCCGGCTGCTAAGGAGACATGAGGGGACGTCTAGAGCAGAGGTTCGTGAACCACTCTGAGCAAGGAGTCTGGGCAGAAGCCAGGCCTGTCCAGTGCCTCTGGTCCCAAGGGGACAGCATCTCCGTGGCCACCTGTCCCAAGGGCAGTCCTGGGCTTGCCACCAGGTGATATACCCGGAACGCTTAGAAACAAACCCATGGAGAAACAGGCAGTCAGATGCAGTCTTCCACCAAGATGTGGCAGCGATGAGGGTGGCAGGGGCTGTGCCGGGGAAAGAGTGGAGACAGAACCACATAGTTCCACATCCAGTGCTCGGGCCGTGTGCAGTGATCCTGTCGCCTCCTCTCTCCTGTGGTGAAGGCACTGGCCCGAGTCTGCTTGAGCGCCAGAGCAAAAGGCAAAGCCTTAAGTACCCCAGGATGGTAATAAGCATAGAGTGCCATGCTAGGACACACACGCTGCTGCAGGGTTGTGACTGTGTCTACTTACTTCGGCATAGCAAGGTGAACCCCCGGCGTGAACTTAAAGCCCGGGAAAGCAAGACCCAAGAGGCACCAGCTCTCCGGCGTCTATTCTACCCTGCCGCGACAGAGTGAACACCCAAAGCCTTTGTGAGGAAGCAGCAGCGAAGTGCGGTTCTTGCCAAGCTGAAAACCTCTGCGAAAGCATAGCAGTCACTGGGAAATCAGAGTCGATTCTGTGGTCTGCTGTTGCTACTTGCCTTAGCCTAGTATTCGTAGCAGGATGGGAGAAACCCGCATAGAGCGAAAGCCTCTTTGCCCTGGCAACCCCCCTGGGAAAGCACAGCATTCTTTGGGACATCAGAGTCGGGTCTGTGGTATGCTCCTGTTTGGCTGACCTGGTCTCCACAGAACGGTGTGACAAAACCGCATGGAGCGAAAACCTCTTTGCCTGGGCATGCCTCTGTCTGAGAGAGAAGCGCGGTTGCGCCTGTGGATAGAGCCTTAAGGAAAGGGATACGTTTTTCACTGCGCTCCCCAGGAGCATGTCTGTGGAAAGTGCAGCACGCTGCCCGGGGAGAAGAGCAGGAGCCGTTTGTCTTCTGGTCTGGAAAAGGTTACCAAGCAGGAGAGCCGGCCCTGGCAGGCACAGCGGCCGGTGGCAATACAAGTGTCACCGGCTCCCTGTGCAGAGACGGAAGCCTGGCCTGCTAAGGAGACAGGAGGGGATGAGGTGGGCAGGTCGCGTGGTCCTCTCTTAGGAAGCAGTCTGGGCAGAGAGCATGCCTGTCCTGAGCCTCTGGGCTTAAGGAGACAGCAGCTCCTTGGCCACCTGTCCCTGGGGCAGACATGCACTAGCCACCAGGCGCATACCCTAAACTCGCAGAAACAGCTCCCTGAAATAATGGGGAGTCAGATGCCGTCTTCCTGCAGGATGTGGAAGCTTGGAGGAGGCACGGGGTTTAAGAGGAAGGAATGGGGACAGTCCCCAAAGCTCCCTATTCAGTGCATGGGCGGTGTGCAGGGATCCTGTCAGCTCTCCTTTCCTGTGGGGAAAGCACTGGCCTAGTCCGCGAGTCCGCCTGAGCGCCAGAGTAAAAGGCCAAGCGATGCCTACACTGGGAGCTGGTAGTGTGCATAGAGTGCCATCCTAGGCTACGCACGCTCCTGCAGCGTTGTGGCTGTGCCTGCTTAGTTAGGCCTGGCAGGGTGAACGCAGGACGCGAACATGGAGCCCGGGAAAGCAAGGCCCAAGAGGCACCAGCTCTCCCACAGCTCTTCTTCCCTGACTCAACTGAAGGCTTGCTGAGGAAGCAGCAGCGAAGTGCTGTTCGCTCCAAGCCAAAGCCTCTGCGAAAGCACAATATCCGCTGAGAAATGTTCTGCGGGCTGCTGCTGCTTGCCTGAGCCCAGTCTCGTGTGGGAGAAACCCGCATAGAGCGAAAGCCTCATTGCCTGGGCATCTCCCCTGGGAAAGCACTGCGTTCTTTGGGAAATCAGGGTTGGGCTGTGGGATGCTGCTACTGCTTGCCTGAGCTAGTCTCCGGAGCTCGGTGGAAGATACTCGCATGGAGCGAAATACCCTTTGCCATAGCATCCCCTCTGCCTGAGAGAGAAGCCAAGTGTGGGGAAGGCTCAGCACGCCGCCCCCAGAGAAGAGAAGGAGCCTTGGCCTTGGGGTCAGGAAACGCTCGGAAAGCAGGATAGCCTGCCGTGGCACGAACAGCAGGCCGGTGGCAAGACAAGTGTCACCCGCTCCATGTGCGGAGCGATGGAACCCCGGCTGCTAAGGAGACATGAGGGGACGACTATGGCAGGGGCACGTGAACCACTCTGAGGAAGGAGTCTGGGCAGAAGCCCGGCCTGTCCAGTGCCTCTGGTCCCAAGGGGAGAGCATCTCCTTGGCCACCTGTCCCAAGGGCAGACTTGGGCTTGCCACCAGGTGCCATACCCGGAACTCACTGAAACAACCCCACGGAGAAACGGGCAGTCAGATGCCCTCTTACACCAAGATGTGGCAGCCATGTGGGTCGCAGGGGGTGTGCCGGGGAAAGAGTGGAGACAGACCTTCACAGTTCCCCATCCAGTGCACGGGCCGTGTGCAGTGATCATGTCGCCTCCTCTCTCCTGTGGTGAAGGCACTGGCCTAGACCCCGAATCTGCCTGAGCGCCAAGCAAAAGGCAAAGCCTTACGTACCCCAGGAGATGGAAATAGGCATAGAGTGCCATGCTAAGACACACACGCTGCTGCAGGGTTGTGACTGTGTCTACTTAGTTCGGCATAGCAAGGTGAACCCCCGGCGTGACCTTGTAGCCCAGGAAAGCAAGTCCCAAGAGGCAGCAACTCTCTCGCGGCTCTTCTTCCCTGTCGCTACAGAGCGAACTCCCAAAGGCTTTCTGAGGAAGCAGCAGCGAAATGCGGTTCGTGCCAAGCTGAAAAACTCTGCAAAAGCATAATAGTCGCTGGGAAATCAGAGTCGGTTCTGTGGGCTGCTTTTGTTGCTTGCCTTAGCCTAGTATTCGCAGCACTATGGGAGCATACGGCATAGAGCGAAATCCTCTTTGCCCTGGCATCCCCTCTGGGAAAGCATAGCATTCTTTGCGAAACCAGATTCGGGTCTGAGAGATTCTCCTGTTGCCTGAGCTGGTCTCCTCAGCACGGTGTAATAAACCCGCATGGAACGAAATCTTCTTTGCCTGTGCATCTCTCTGCCTGAGAGAGAAGCGCGGTTGCGCCTGTGGATAGAGCCTTAAGGAAAGGGATACGTTTTTCACTGCGCTCCCCAGGAGCATGTCTGTGGAAAGTGCAGCACGCTGCCCGGGGAGAAGAGCAGGAGCCGTTTGTCTTCTGGTCTGGAAAAGGTTACCAAGCAGGAGAGCCGGCCCTGGCAGGCACAGCGGCCGGTGGCAATACAAGTGTCACCGGCTCCCTGTGCAGAGACGGAAGCCTGGCCTGCTAAGGAGACAGGAGGGGATGAGGTGGGCAGGTCGCGTGGTCCTCTCTTAGGAAGCAGTCTGGGCAGAGAGCATGCCTGTCCTGAGCCTCTGGGCTTAAGGAGACAGCAGCTCCTTGGCCACCTGTCCCTGGGGCAGACATGCACTAGCCACCAGGCGCATACCCTAAACTCGCAGAAACAGCTCCCTGAAATAATGGGGAGTCAGATGCCGTCTTCCTGCAGGATGTGGAAGCTTGGAGGAGGCACGGGGTTTAAGAGGAAGGAATGGGGACAGTCCCCAAAGCTCCCTATTCAGTGCATGGGCGGTGTGCAGGGATCCTGTCAGCTCTCCTTTCCTGTGGGGAAAGCACTGGCCTAGTCCGCGAGTCCGCCTGAGCGCCAGAGTAAAAGGCCAAGCGATGCCTACACTGGGAGCTGGTAGTGTGCATAGAGTGCCATCCTAGGCTAGGCACGCTCCTGCAGCGTTGTGGCTGTGCCTGCTTAGTTAGGCCTGGCAGGGTGAACGCAGGACGCGAACATGGAGCCCGGGAAAGCAAGGCCCAAGAGGCACCAGCTCTCCCACAGCTCTTCTTCCCTGACTCAACTGAAGGCTTGCTGAGGAAGCAGCAGCGAAGTGCTGTTCGCTCCAAGCCAAAGCCTCTGCGAAAGCACAATATTCTGCGGGCTGCTGCTGCTTGCCTGAGCCCAGTCTCGTGTGGGAGAAACCCGCATAGAGCGAAAGCCTCATTGCCTGGGCATCTCCCCTGAGAAAGCACTGCGTTCTTTGGGAAATCAGGGTTGGGCTGTGGGATGCTGCTACTGCTTGCCTGAGCTAGTCTCCGGAGCTCGGTGGAAGATACCCGCATGGATCGAAATACCCTTTGCCATAGCATCCCCTCTGCCTGAGAGAGAAGCCAAGTGTGGGGAAGGCTCAGCACGCCGCCCCCAGAGAAGAGAAGGAGCCTTGGCCTTGGGGTCAGGAAACGCTCGGAAAGCAGGATAGCCTGCCGTGGCACGAACAGCAGGCCGGTGGCAAGACAAGTGTCACCCGCTCCATGTGCGGAGCGATGGAACCCCGGCTGCTAAGGAGACATGAGGGGACGACTATGGCAGGGGCACGTGAACCACTCTGAGGAAGGAGTCTGGGCAGAAGCCAGGCCTGTCCAGTGCCTCTGGTCCCAAGGGGAGAGCATCTCCTTGGCCACCTGTCCCAAGGGCAGACTTGGGCTTGCCACCAGGTGCCATACCCGGAACTCACTGAAACAACCCCACGGAGAAACGGGCAGTCAGATGCCCTCTTACACCAAGATGTGGCAGCCATGTGGGTCGCAGGGGGTGTGCCGGGGAAAGAGTGGAGACAGACCTTCACAGTTCCCCATCCAGTGCACGGGCCGTGTGCAGTGATCATGTCGCCTCCTCTCTCCTGTGGTGAAGGCACTGGCCTAGAACCCGAATCTGCCTGAGCGCCAAGCAAAAGGCAAAGCCTTACGTACCCCAGGAGATGGAAATAGGCATAGAGTGCCATGCTAAGACACACACGCTGCTGCAGGGTTGTGACTGTGTCTACTTAGTTCGGCATAGCAAGGTGAACCCCCGGCGTGACCTTGTAGCCCAGGAAAGCAAGTCCCAAGAGGCAGCAACTCTCTCGCGGCTCTTCTTCCCTGTCGCTACAGAGCGAACTCCCAAAGGCTTTCTGAGGAAGCAGCAGCGAAATGCGGATCTGGCCAAGCTGAAAAACTCTGCAAAAGCATAATAGTCGCTGGGAAATCAGAGTCGGTTCTGTGGGCTGCTTTTGTTGCTTGCCTTAGCCTAGTATTCGCAGCACTATGGGAGCATACGGCATAGAGCGAAATCCTCTTTGCCCTGGCATCCCCTCTGGGAAAGCATAGCATTCTTTGCGAAACCAGATTCGGGTCTGAGAGATTCTCCTGTTGCCTGAGCTGGTCTCCTCAGCACGGTGTAATAAACCCGCATGGAACGAAATCTTCTTTGCCTGTGCATCTCTCTGCCTGAGAGAGAAGCGAGCTTGCGCCTCTGGAAAGAGCCTTAAGGAAAGGGACATGTCTTTCACGGCGCTCCCCAGGAGCATGTCTGTGAAAGGTGCAGCAAGCTGCCCAGTGAGAAGAGCAGGAGCCCTTGGCCTTCTGGTCTGGAAAAGGTTGCTAAGCAGGAGAGCCTTCCCAGGCAGGCACAGCGGCCGGTGACAATACAAGTGTCACTCGCTCCCTGTGCAGAGAAGGAAGTCTGGCCAGCTAAGGAGACAGGAGAGGATGAGGTGGGCAGGGCGCGTGGTCCTCTCTTAGGAAGCAGTCTGCGCAGAGAGCATGCCTGTCCTGAGCCTCTGGGCTTAAGGAGACAGCAGCTCCTTGGCCACCTGTCCCTGGGGCAGACATGCACTAGCCACCAGGCGCCTACACTGAACTCGCAGAAACGGCTCCCTGAAATAACGGAGAGTCAGATGCCGACTTCCTCCAGGATGTGGAAGCTTGGAGGAGGCACGGGGTTTAAGGGGAAGGAGTGGGGACAGTCCCCCAATGCTCCCTATTAAGTGCACGGGCGGTGTGCTGGGATCCTGTCACCTTTCCTTTCCTGTGGGGAAAGCACTGGCCTAGTCCGCGAGTCCGCCTGAGCGCCAGAGTAAAAGGCCAAGCGATGCCTACACTGGGAGCTGGTAGTGTGCATAGAGTGCCATCCTAGGCTACGCACGCTCCTGCAGCGTTGTGGCTGTGCCTGCTTAGTTAGGCCTGGCAGGGTGAACGCAGGACGCGAACATGGAGCCCGGGAAAGCAAGGCCCAAGAGGCACCAGCTCTCCCACAGCTCTTCTTCCCTGACTCAACTGAAGGCTTGCTGAGGAAGCAGCAGCGAAGTGCTGTTCGCTCCAAGCCAAAGCCTCTGCGAAAGCACAATATTCTGCGGGCTGCTGCTGCTTGCCTGAGCCCAGTCTCGTGTGGGAGAAACCCGCATAGAGCGAAAGCCTCATTGCCTGGGCATCTCCCCTGGGAAAGCACTGCGTTCTTTGGGAAATCAGGGTTGGGCTGTGGGATGCTGCTACTGCTTGCCTGAGCTAGTCTCCGGAGCTCGGTGGAAGATACTCGCATGGAGCGAAATACCCTTTGCCATAGCATCCCCTCTGCCTGAGAGAGAAGCCAAGTGTGGGGAAGGCTCAGCACGCCGCCCCCAGAGAAGAGAAGGAGCCTTGGCCTTGGGGTCAGGAAACGCTCGGAAAGCAGGATAGCCTGCCGTGGCACGAACAGTAGGCCGGTGGCAAGACAAGTGTCACCCGCTCCATGTGCGGAGCGATGGAACCCCGGCTGCTAAGGAGACATGAGGGGACGACTATGGCAGGGGCACGTGAACCACTCTGAGGAAGGAGTCTGGGCAGAAGCCAGGCCTGTCCAGTGCCTCTGGTCCCAAGGGGAGAGCATCTCCTTGGCCACCTGTCCCAAGGGCAGACTTGGGCTTGCCACCAGGTGCCATACCCGGAACTCACTGAAACAACCCCACGGAGAAACGGGCAGTCAGATGCCCTCTTACACCAAGATGTGGCAGCCATGTGGGTCGCAGGGGGTGTGCCGGGGAAAGAGTGGAGACAGACCTTCACAGTTCCCCATCCAGTGCACGGGCCGTGTGCAGTGATCATGTCGCCTCCTCTCTCCTGTGGTGAAGGCACTGGCCTAGACCCCGAATCTGCCTGAGCGCCAAGCAAAAGGCAAAGCCTTACGTACCCCAGGAGATGGAAATAGGCATAGAGTGCCATGCTAGGACACACACGCTGCTGCAGGGTTGTGACTGTGTCTACTTAGTTCGGCATAGCAAGGTGAACCCCCGGCGTGACCTTGTAGCCCAGGAAAGCAAGTCCCAAGAGGCAGCAACTCTCTCGCGGCTCTTCTTCCCTGTCGCTACAGAGCGAACTCCCAAAGGCTTTCTGAGGAAGCAGCAGCGAAATGCGGTTCGTGCCAAGCTGAAAAACTCTGCAAAAGCATAATAGTCGCTGGGAAATCAGAGTCGGTTCTGTGGGCTGCTTTTGTTGCTTGCCTTAGCCTAGTATTCGCAGCACTATGGGAGCATACGGCATAGAGCGAAATCCTCTTTGCCCTGGCATCCCCTCTGGGAAAGCATAGCATTCTTTGCGAAACCAGATTCGGGTCTGAGAGATTCTCCTGTTGCCTGAGCTGGTCTCCTCAGCACGGTGTAATAAACCCGCATGGAACGAAATCTTCTTTGCCTGTGCATCTCTCTGCCTGAGAGAGAAGCGAGCTTGCGCCTGTGGAAAGAGCCTTAAGGAAAGGGACATGTCTTTCACGGCGCTCCCCAGGAGCATGTCTGTGAAAGGTGCAGCAAGCTGCCCAGTGAGAAGAGCAGGAGCCCTTGGCCTTCTGGTCTGGAAAAGGTTGCTAAGCAGGAGAGCCTTCCCAGGCAGGCACAGCGGCCGGTGACAATACAAGTGTCACTAGCTCCCTGTGCAGAGAAGGAAGTCTGGCCAGCTAAGGAGACAGGAGGGGATGAGGTGGGCAGGGCGCGTGGTCCTCTCTTAGGAAGCAGTCTGCGCAGAGAGCATGCCTGTCCTGAGCCTCTGGGCTTAAGGAGACAGCAGCTCCTTGGCCACCTGTCCCTGGGGCAGACATGCCCTAGCCACCAGGCGCCTACCCTGAACTCGCAGAAACGGCTCCCTGAAATAACGGAGAGTCAGATGCCGACTTCCTCCAGGATGTGGAAGCTTGGAGGAGGCACGGGGTTTAAGGGGAAGGAGTGGGGACAGTCCCCCAATGCTCCCTATTAAGTGCACGGGCGGTGTGCTGGGATCCTGTCACCTTTCCTTTCCTGTGGGGAAAGCACTGGCCTAGTCCGCGAGTCCGCCTGAGCGCCAGAGTAAAAGGCCAAGCGATGCCTACACTGGGAGCTGGTAGTGTGCATAGAGTGCCATCCTAGGCTACGCACGCTCCTGCAGCGTTGTGGCTGTGCCTGCTTAGTTAGGCCTGGCAGGGTGAACGCAGGACGCGAACATGGAGCCCGGGAAAGCAAGGCCCAAGAGGCACCAGCTCTCCCACAGCTCTTCTTCCCTGACTCAACTGAAGGCTTGCTGAGGAAGCAGCAGCGAAGTGCTGTTCGCTCCAAGCCAAAGCCTCTGCGAAAGCACAATATTCGCTGAGAAATGTTCTGCAGGCTGCTGCTGCTTGCCAGAGCCCAGTCTCGCGGTGGGAGAAACCCGCATACAGCGAAAGCCTCTTTTCCTGGGCATCTCCCCTGGGGAAGCACAGCATTCCATGGGAAATGAGAGTTGGGTTTGGGATGCTGCTGTTGCTTGCCTGAGCTAGTCTCCGCAGCTCGGTGGAAGATACCCGCATGGATCGAAATACCCTTTGCCCTAGCATCCCCTCTGCCTGAGAGAGAAGCCAAGTGTGGGGAAGGCGCAGCACTCCGCCCCCGGAGAAGAGAAGGAGCCGTTGGCCTTGGGGTCAGGAAACGCTCGGGAAGCAGGATAGCCTGCCGTGGCACGAACAGCAGGCCGGTGGCAAGACAAGTGTCACCCGCTCCATGTGCGGAGCGATGGAACCCCGGCTGCTAAGGAGACATGAGGGGACGTCTAGAGCAGAGGTTCGTGAACCACTCTGAGCAAGGAGTCTGGGCAGAAGCCAGGCCTGTCCAGTGCCTCTGGTCCCAAGGGGACAGCATCTCCGTGGCCACCTGTCCCAAGGGCAGTCCTGGGCTTGCCACCAGGTGATATACCCGGAACGCTTAGAAACAAACCCATGGAGAAACAGGCAGTCAGATGCAGTCTTCCACCAAGATGTGGCAGCGATGAGGGTGGCAGGGGCTGTGCCGGGGAAAGAGTGGAGACAGAACCACATAGTTCCACATCCAGTGCTCGGGCCGTGTGCAGTGATCCTGTCGCCTCCTCTCTCCTGTGGTGAAGGCACTGGCCCGAGTCTGCTTGAGCGCCAGAGCAAAAGGCAAAGCCTTAAGTACCCCAGGATGGTAATAAGCATAGAGTGCCATGCTAGGACACACACGCTGCTGCAGGGTTGTGACTGTGTCTACTTACTTCGGCATAGCAAGGTGAACCCCCGGCGTGAACTTAAAGCCCGGGAAAGCAAGACCCAAGAGGCACCAGCTCTCCGGCGTCTATTCTACCCTGCCGCGACAGAGTGAACACCCAAAGCCTTTGTGAGGAAGCAGCAGCGAAGTGCGGTTCTTGCCAAGCTGAAAACCTCTGCGAAAGCATAGCAGTCACTGGGAAATCAGAGTCGATTCTGTGGTCTGCTGTTGCTACTTGCCTTAGCCTAGTATTCGTAGCAGGATGGGAGAAACCCGCATAGAGCGAAAGCCTCTTTGCCCTGGCAACCCCCCTGGGAAAGCACAGCATTCTTTGGGACATCAGAGTCGGGTCTGTGGTATGCTCCTGTTTGGCTGACCTGGTCTCCACAGAACGGTGTGACAAAACCGCATGGAGCGAAAACCTCTTTGCCTGGGCATGCCTCTGTCTGAGAGAGAAGCGCGGTTGCGCCTGTGGATAGAGCCTTAAGGAAAGGGATACGTTTTTCACTGCGCTCCCCAGGAGCATGTCTGTGGAAAGTGCAGCACGCTGCCCGGGGAGAAGAGCAGGAGCCGTTTGTCTTCTGGTCTGGAAAAGGTTACCAAGCAGGAGAGCCGGCCCTGGCAGGCACAGCGGCCGGTGGCAATACAAGTGTCACCGGCTCCCTGTGCAGAGACGGAAGCCTGGCCTGCTAAGGAGACAGGAGGGGATGAGGTGGGCAGGTCGCGTGGTCCTCTCTTAGGAAGCAGTCTGGGCAGAGAGCATGCCTGTCCTGAGCCTCTGGGCTTAAGGAGACAGCAGCTCCTTGGCCACCTGTCCCTGGGGCAGACATGCACTAGCCACCAGGCGCATACCCTAAACTCGCAGAAACAGCTCCCTGAAATAATGGGGAGTCAGATGCCGTCTTCCTGCAGGATGTGGAAGCTTGGAGGAGGCACGGGGTTTAAGAGGAAGGAATGGGGACAGTCCCCAAAGCTCCCTATTCAGTGCATGGGCGGTGTGCAGGGATCCTGTCAGCTCTCCTTTCCTGTGGGGAAAGCACTGGCCTAGTCCGCGAGTCCGCCTGAGCGCCAGAGTAAAAGGCCAAGCGATGCCTACACTGGGAGCTGGTAGTGTGCATAGAGTGCCATCCTAGGCTACGCACGCTCCTGCAGCGTTGTGGCTGTGCCTGCTTAGTTAGGCCTGGCAGGGTGAACGCAGGACGCGAACATGGAGCCCGGGAAAGCAAGGCCCAAGAGGCACCAGCTCTCCCACAGCTCTTCTTCCCTGACTCAACTGAAGGCTTGCTGAGGAAGCAGCAGCGAAGTGCTGTTCGCTCCAAGCCAAAGCCTCTGCGAAAGCACAATATCCGCTGAGAAATGTTCTGCGGGCTGCTGCTGCTTGCCTGAGCCCAGTCTCGTGTGGGAGAAACCCGCATAGAGCGAAAGCCTCATTGCCTGGGCATCTCCCCTGGGAAAGCACTGCGTTCTTTGGGAAATCAGGGTTGGGCTGTGGGATGCTGCTACTGCTTGCCTGAGCTAGTCTCCGGAGCTCGGTGGAAGATACTCGCATGGAGCGAAATACCCTTTGCCATAGCATCCCCTCTGCCTGAGAGAGAAGCCAAGTGTGGGGAAGGCTCAGCACGCCGCCCCCAGAGAAGAGAAGGAGCCTTGGCCTTGGGGTCAGGAAACGCTCGGGAAGCAGGATAGCCTGCCGTGGCACGAACAGCAGGCCGGTGGCAAGACAAGTGTCACCCGCTCCATGTGCGGAGCGATGGAACCCCGGCTGCTAAGGAGACATGAGGGGACGACTATGGCAGGGGCACGTGAACCACTCTGAGGAAGGAGTCTGGGCAGAAGCCAGGCCTGTCCAGTGCCTCTGGTCCCAAGGGGAGAGCATCTCCTTGGCCACCTGTCCCAAGGGCAGACTTGGGCTTGCCACCAGGTGCCATACCCGGAACTCACTGAAACAACCCCACGGAGAAACGGGCAGTCAGATGCCCTCTTACACCAAGATGTGGCAGCCATGTGGGTCGCAGGGGGTGTGCCGGGGAAAGAGTGGAGACAGACCTTCACAGTTCCCCATCCAGTGCACGGGCCGTGTGCAGTGATCATGTCGCCTCCTCTCTCCTGTGGTGAAGGCACTGGCCTAGACCCCGAATCTGCCTGAGCGCCAAGCAAAAGGCAAAGCCTTACGTACCCCAGGAGATGGAAATAGGCATAGAGTGCCATGCTAAGACACACACGCTGCTGCAGGGTTGTGACTGTGTCTACTTAGTTCGGCATAGCAAGGTGAACCCCCGGCGTGACCTTGTAGCCCAGGAAAGCAAGTCCCAAGAGGCAGCAACTCTCTCGCGGCTCTTCTTCCCTGTCGCTACAGAGCGAACTCCCAAAGGCTTTCTGAGGAAGCAGCAGCGAAATGCGGTTCGTGCCAAGCTGAAAAACTCTGCAAAAGCATAATAGTCGCTGGGAAATCAGAGTCGGTTCTGTGGGCTGCTTTTGTTGCTTGCCTTAGCCTAGTATTCGCAGCACTATGGGAGCATACGGCATAGAGCGAAATCCTCTTTGCCCTGGCATCCCCTCTGGGAAAGCATAGCATTCTTTGCGAAACCAGATTCGGGTCTGAGAGATTCTCCTGTTGCCTGAGCTGGTCTCCTCAGCACGGTGTAATAAACCCGCATGGAACGAAATCTTCTTTGCCTGTGCATCTCTCTGCCTGAGAGAGAAGCGAGCTTGCGCCTGTGGAAAGAGCCTTAAGGAAAGGGACATGTCTTTCACGGCGCTCCCCAGGAGCATGTCTGTGAAAGGTGCAGCAAGCTGCCCAGTGAGAAGAGCAGGAGCCCTTGGCCTTCTGGTCTGGAAAAGGTTGCTAAGCAGGAGAGCCTTCCCAGGCAGGCACAGCGGCCGGTGACAATACAAGTGTCACTAGCTCCCTGTGCAGAGAAGGAAGTCTGGCCAGCTAAGGAGACAGGAGGGGATGAGGTGGGCAGGGCGCGTGGTCCTCTCTTAGGAAGGAGTCTGGGCAGAGAGCATGCCTGTCCTGAGCCTCTGGGCTTAAGGAGACAGCAGCTCCTTGGCCACCTGTCCCTGGGGCAGACATGCCCTAGCCACCAGGCGCCTACACTGAACTCGCAGAAACAGCTCCCTGAAATAACGGAGAGTCAGATGCCGACTTCCTCCAGGATGTGGAAGCTTGGAGGAGGCACGGGGTTTAAGGGGAAGGAGTGAGGACAGTCCCCCAATGCTCCCTATTAAGTGCACGGGCGGTGTGCTGGGATCCTGTCACCTTTCCTTTCCTGTGGGGAAAGCACTGGCCTAGTCCGCGAGTCCGCCTGAGCGCCAGAGTAAAAGGCCAAGCGATGCCTACACTGCGAGATGCTGGTGTGCATAGAGTGCCATCCAAGGCTACGCACGCTACAGCAGGGTGGTGGCTGTGTCTGCTTAGTTCGGCCTGGCAGGGTGAACGCAGGACGCGAACATGGAGCCCTGGAAAGCAAGGCCCAATAGGCAGCAGCTCTCCCACAGCTCTTCTTCCCTGACGCGACGGTAGCCTTAGTAGGAAACAGCAGTGAAGTGCTGTTCGATCCAAGCTAAAGACTCTGCGAAATGTTCTGCAGGCTGCTGCTGCTTGCCAGAGCCCAGTCTCGCGGTGGGAGAAACCCGCATACAGCGAAAGCCTCTTTTCCTGGGCATCTCCCCTGGGGAAGCACAGCATTCCATGGGAAATGAGAGTTGGGTTTGGGATGCTGCTGTTGCTTGCCTGAGCTAGTCTCCGCAGCTCGGTGGAAGATACCCGCATGGATCGAAATACCCTTTGCCCTAGCATCCCCTCTGCCTGAGAGAGAAGCCAAGTGTGGGGAAGGCGCAGCACTCCGCCCCCGGAGAAGAGAAGGAGCCGTTGGCCTTGGGGTCAGGAAACGCTCGGGAAGCAGGATAGCCTGCCGTGGCACGAACAGCAGGCCGGTGGCAAGACAAGTGTCACCCGCTCCATGTGCGGAGCGATGGAACCCCGGCTGCTAAGGAGACATGAGGGGACGTCTAGAGCAGAGGTTCGTGAACCACTCTGAGCAAGGAGTCTGGGCAGAAGCCAGGCCTGTCCAGTGCCTCTGGTCCCAAGGGGACAGCATCTCCGTGGCCACCTGTCCCAAGGGCAGTCCTGGGCTTGCCACCAGGTGATATACCCGGAACGCTTAGAAACAAACCCATGGAGAAACAGGCAGTCAGATGCAGTCTTCCACCAAGATGTGGCAGCGATGAGGGTGGCAGGGGCTGTGCCGGGGAAAGAGTGGAGACAGAACCACACAGTTCCCCATCCAGTGCTCGGGCCGTGTGCAGTGATCCTGTCGCCTCCTCTCTCCTGTGGTGAAGGCACTGGCCCGAGTCTGCTTGAGCGCCAGAGCAAAAGGCAAAGCCTTAAGTACCCCAGGATGGTAATAAGCATAGAGTGCCATGCTAGGACACACACGCTGCTGCAGGGTTGTGACTGTGTCTACTTACTTCGGCATAGCAAGGTGAACCCCCGGCGTGAACTTAAAGCCCGGGAAAGCAAGACCCAAGAGGCACCAGCTCTCCGGCGTCTATTCTACCCTGCCGCGACAGAGTGAACACCCAAAGCCTTTGTGAGGAAGCAGCAGCGAAGTGCGGTTCTTGCCAAGCTGAAAACCTCTGCGAAAGCATAGCAGTCGCTGGGAAATCAGAGTCGGTTCTGTGGTCTGCTGTTGCTACTTGCCTTAGCCTAGTATTCGTAGCAGGATGGGAGAAACCCGCATAGAGCGAAAGCCTCTTTGCCCTGGCAACCCCCCTGGGAAAGCACAGCATTCTTTGGGAAATCAGAGTCGGGTCTGTGGTATGCTCCTGTTTGGCTGACCTGGTCTCCACAGAACGGTGTGACAAAACCGCATGGAGCGAAAACCTCTTTGCCTGGGCATGCCTCTGCCTGAGAGAGAAGCGCGGTTGCGCCTGTGGATAGAGCCTTAAGGAAAGGGATACGTTTTTCACTGCGCTCCCCAGGAGCATGTCTGTGGAAAGTGCAGCACGCTGCCCGGGGAGAAGAGCAGGAGCCGTTTGTCTTCTGGTCTGGAAAAGGTTACCAAGCAGGAGAGCCGGCCCTGGCAGGCACAGCGGCCGGTGGCAATACAAGTGTCACCGGCTCCCTGTGCAGAGACGGAAGCCTGGCCTGCTAAGGAGACAGGAGGGGATGAGGTGGGCAGGTCGCGTGGTCCTCTCTTAGGAAGCAGTCTGGGCAGAGAGCATGCCTGTCCTGAGCCTCTGGGCTTAAGGAGACAGCAGCTCCTTGGCCACCTGTCCCTGGGGCAGACATGCACTAGCCACCAGGCGCATACCCTAAACTCGCAGAAACAGCTCCCTGAAATAATGGGGAGTCAGATGCCGTCTTCCTGCAGGATGTGGAAGCTTGGAGGAGGCACGGGGTTTAAGAGGAAGGAATGGGGACAGTCCCCAAAGCTCCCTATTCAGTGCATGGGCGGTGTGCAGGGATCCTGTCAGCTCTCCTTTCCTGTGGGGAAAGCACTGGCCTAGTCCGCGAGTCCGCCTGAGCGCCAGAGTAAAAGGCCAAGCGATGCCTACACTGGGAGCTGGTAGTGTGCATAGAGTGCCATCCTAGGCTACGCACGCTCCTGCAGCGTTGTGGCTGTGCCTGCTTAGTTAGACCTGGCAGGGTGAACGCAGGACGCGAACATGGAGCCCGGGAAAGCAAGGCCCAAGAGGCACCAGCTCTCCCACAGCTCTTCTTCCCTGACTCAACTGAAGGCTTGCTGAGGAAGCAGCAGCGAAGTGCTGTTCGCTCCAAGCCAAAGCCTCTGCGAAAGCACAATATTCTGCGGGCTGCTGCTGCTTGCCTGAGCCCAGTCTCGTGTGGGAGAAACCCGCATAGAGCGAAAGCCTCATTGCCTGGGCATCTCCCCTGGGAAAGCACTGCGTTCTTTGGGAAATCAGGGTTGGGCTGTGGGATGCTGCTACTGCTTGCCTGAGCTAGTCTCCGGAGCTCGGTGGAAGATAATCGCATGGAGCGAAATACCCTTTGCCATAGCATCCCCTCTGCCTGAGAGAGAAGCCAAGTGTGGGGAAGGCTCAGCACGCCGCCCCCAGAGAAGAGAAGGAGCCTTTGCCTTGGGGTCAGGAAACGCTCGGGAAGCAGGATAGCCTGCCGTGGCACGAACAGCAGGCCGGTGGCAAGACAAGTGTCACCCACTCCATATGCGGAGCGATGGAACCCCGGCTGCTAAGGAGACATGAGGGGACGACTATGGCAGGGGCACGTGAACCACTCTGAGGAAGGAGTCTGGGCAGAAGCCAGGCCTGTCCAGTGCCTCTGGTCCCAAGGGGAGAGCATCTCCTTGGCCACCTGTCCCAAGGGCAGACTTGGGCTTGCCACCAGGTGCCATACCCGGAACTCACTGAAACAACCCCACGGAGAAACGGGCAGTCAGATGCTCTCTTACACCAAGATGTGGCAGCCATGTGGGTCGCAGGGGGTGTGCCGGGGAAAGAGTGGAGACAGACCTTCACAGTTCCCCATCCAGTGCACGGGCCGTGTGCAGTGATCATGTCGCCTCCTCTCTCCTGTGGTGAAGGCACTGGCCTAGACCCCGAATCTGCCTGAGCGCCAAGCAAAAGGCAAAGCCTTACGTACCCCAGGAGATGGAAATAGGCATAGAGTGCCATGCTAGGACACACACGCTGCTGCAGGGTTGTGACTGTGTCTACTTAGTTCGGCATAGCAAGGTGAACCCCCGGCTTGACCTTGTAGCCCAGGAAAGCAAGTCCCAAGAGGCAGCAACTCTCTCGCGGCTCTTCTTCCCTGTCGCTACAGAGCGAACTCCCAAAGGCTTTCTGAGGAAGCAGCAGCGAAATGCGGTTCGTGCCAAGCTGAAAAACTCTGCAAAAGCATAATAGTCGCTGGGAAATCAGAGTCGGTTCTGTGGGCTGCTTTTGTTGCTTGCCTTAGCCTAGTATTCGCAGCACTATGGGAGCATACGGCATAGAGCGAAATCCTCTTTGCCCTGGCATCCCCTCTGGGAAAGCATAGCATTCTTTGCGAAACCAGATTCGGGTCTGAGAGATTCTCCTGTTGCCTGAGCTGGTCTCCTCAGCACGGTGTAATAAACCCGCATGGAACGAAATCTTCTTTGCCTGTGCATCTCTCTGCCTGAGAGAGAAGCGAGCTTGCGCCTGTGGAAAGAGCCTTAAGGAAAGGGACATGTCTTTCACGGCGCTCCCCAGGAGCATGTCTGTGAAAGGTGCAGCAAGCTGCCCAGTGAGAAGAGCAGGAGCCCTTGGCCTTCTGGTCTGGAAAAGCTTGCTAAGCAGGAGAGCCTTCCCAGGCAGGCACAGCGGCCGGTGACAATACAAGTGTCACTAGCTCCCTGTGCAGAGAAGGAAGTCTGGCCAGCTAAGGAGACAGGAGGGGATGAGGTGGGCAGGGCGCGTGGTCCTCTCTTAGGAAGCAGTCTGGGCAGAGAGCATGCCTGTCCTGAGCCTCTGGGCTTAAGGAGACAGCAGCTCCTTGGCCACCTGTCCCTGGGGCAGACATGCCCTAGCCACCAGGCGCCTACCCTGAACTCGCAGAAACAGCTCCTTGAAATAACGGAGAGTCAGATGCCGACTTCCTCCAGGATGTGGAAGCTTGGAGGAGGCACGGGGTTTAAGGGGAAGGAGTGGGGACAGTCCCCCAATGCTCCCTATTAAGTGCACGGGCGGTGTGCTGGGATCCTGTCACCTTTCCTTTCCTGTGGGGAAAGCACTGGCCTAGTCCGCGAGTCCGCCTGAGCGCCAGAGTAAAAGGCCAAGCGATGCCTACACTGGGAGCTGGTAGTGTGCATAGAGTGCCATCCTAGGCTACGCACGCTCCTGCAGCGTTGTGGCTGTGCCTGCTTAGTTAGGCCTGGCAGGGTGAACGCAGGACGCGAACATGGAGCCCTGGAAAGCAAGGCCCAATAGGCAGCAGCTCTCCCACAGCTCTTCTTCCCTGACGCGACGGTAGCCTTACTAGGAAACAGCAGTGAAGTGCTGTTCGATCCAAGCTAAAGACTCTGCGAAATGTTCTGCAGGCTGCTGCTGCTTGCCAGAGCCCAGTCTCGCGGTGGGAGAAACCCGCATACAGCGAAAGCCTCTTTTCCTGGGCATCTCCCCTGGGGAAGCACAGCATTCCATGGGAAATGAGAGTTGGGTTTGGGATGCTGCTGTTGCTTGCCTGAGCTAGTCTCCGCAGCTCGGTGGAAGATACCCGCATGGATCGAAATACCCTTTGCCCTAGCATCCCCTCTGCCTGAGAGAGAAGCCAAGTGTGGGGAAGGCGCAGCACTCCGCCCCCGGAGAAGAGAAGGAGCCGTTGGCCTTGGGGTCAGGAAACGCTCGGGAAGCAGGATAGCCTGCCGTGGCACGAACAGCAGGCCGGTGGCAAGACAAGTGTCACCCGCTCCATGTGCGGAGCGATGGAACCCCGGCTGCTAAGGAGACATGAGGGGACGACAAGAGCAGAGGTTCGTGAACCACTCTGAGCAAGGAGTCTGGGCAGAAGCCAGGCCTGTCCAGTGCCTCTGGTCCCAAGGGGACAGCATCTCCGTGGCCACCTGTCCCAAGGGCAGTCCTGGGCTTGCCACCAGGTGATATACCCGGAACGCTTAGAAACAAACCCATGGAGAAACAGGCAGTCAGATGCAGTCTTCCACCAAGATGTGGCAGCGATGAGGGTGGCAGGGGCTGTGCCGGGGAAAGAGTGGAGACAGAACCACATAGTTCCCCATCCAGTGCTCGGGCCGTGTGCAGTGATCCTGTCGCCTCCTCTCTCCTGTGGTGAAGGCACTGGCCCGAGTCTGCTTGAGCGCCAGAGCAAAAGGCAAAGCCTTAAGTACCCCAGGATGGTAATAAGCATAGAGTGCCATGCTAGGACACACACGCTGCTGCAGGGTTGTGACTGTGTCTACTTACTTCGGCATAGCAAGGTGAACCCCCGGCGTGAACTTAAAGCCCGGGAAAGCAAGACCCAAGAGGCACCAGCTCTCCGGCGTCTATTCTACCCTGCCGCGACAGAGTGAACACCCAAAGCCTTTGTGAGGAAGCAGCAGCGAAGTGCGGTTCTTGCCAAGCTGAAAACCTCTGCGAAAGCATAGCAGTCGCTGGGAAATCAGAGTCGGTTCTGTGGTCTGCTGTTGCTACTTGCCTTAGCCTAGTATTCGTAGCAGGATGGGAGAAACCCGCATAGAGCGAAAGCCTCTTTGCCCTGGCAACCCCCCTGGGAAAGCACAGCATTCTTTGGGAAATCAGAGTCGGGTCTGTGGTATGCTCCTGTTTGGCTGACCTGGTCTCCACAGAACGGTGTGACAAAACCGCATGGAGCGAAAACCTCTTTGCCTGGGCATGCCTCTGCCTGAGAGAGAAGCGCGGTTGCGCCTGTGGATAGAGCCTTAAGGAAAGGGATACGTTTTTCACTGCGCTCCCCAGGAGCATGTCTGTGGAAAGTGCAGCACGCTGCCCGGGGAGAAGAGCAGGAGCCGTTTGTCTTCTGGTCTGGAAAAGGTTACCAAGCAGGAGAGCCGGCCCTGGCAGGCACAGCGGCCGGTGGCAATACAAGTGTCACCGGCTCCCTGTGCAGAGACGGAAGCCTGGCCTGCTAAGGAGACAGGAGGGGATGAGGTGGGCAGGTCGCGTGGTCCTCTCTTAGGAAGCAGTCTGGGCAGAGAGCATGCCTGTCCTGAGCCTCTGGGCTTAAGGAGACAGCAGCTCCTTGGCCACCTGTCCCTGGGGCAGACATGCACTAGCCACCAGGCGCATACCCTAAACTCGCAGAAACAGCTCCCTGAAATAATGGGGAGTCAGATGCCGTCTTCCTGCAGGATGTGGAAGCTTGGAGGAGGCACGGGGTTTAAGAGGAAGGAATGGGGACAGTCCCCAAAGCTCCCTATTCAGTGCATGGGCGGTGTGCAGGGATCCTGTCAGCTCTCCTTTCCTGTGGGGAAAGCACTGGCCTAGTCCGCGAGTCCGCCTGAGCGCCAGAGTAAAAGGCCAAGCGATGCCTACACTGGGAGCTGGTAGTGTGCATAGAGTGCCATCCTAGGCTACGCACGCTCCTGCAGCGTTGTGGCTGTGCCTGCTTAGTTAGACCTGGCAGGGTGAACGCAGGACGCGAACATGGAGCCCGGGAAAGCAAGGCCCAAGAGGCACCAGCTCTCCCACAGCTCTTCTTCCCTGACTCAACTGAAGGCTTGCTGAGGAAGCAGCAGCGAAGTGCTGTTCGCTCCAAGCCAAAGCCTCTGCGAAAGCACAATATTCTGCGGGCTGCTGCTGCTTGCCTGAGCCCAGTCTCGTGTGGGAGAAACCCGCATAGAGCGAAAGCCTCATTGCCTGGGCATCTCCCCTGGGAAAGCACTGCGTTCTTTGGGAAATCAGGGTTGGGCTGTGGGATGCTGCTACTGCTTGCCTGAGCTAGTCTCCGGAGCTCGGTGGAAGATAATCGCATGGAGCGAAATACCCTTTGCCATAGCATCCCCTCTGCCTGAGAGAGAAGCCAAGTGTGGGGAAGGCTCAGCACGCCGCCCCCAGAGAAGAGAAGGAGCCTTGGCCTTGGGGTCAGGAAACGCTCGGGAAGCAGGATAGCCTGCCGTGGCACGAACAGCAGGCCGGTGGCAAGACAAGTGTCACCCACTCCATATGCGGAGCGATGGAACCCCGGCTGCTAAGGAGACATGAGGGGACGACTATGGCAGGGGCACGTGAACCACTCTGAGGAAGGAGTCTGGGCAGAAGCCAGGCCTGTCCAGTGCCTCTGGTCCCAAGGGGAGAGCATCTCCTTGGCCACCTGTCCCAAGGGCAGACTTGGGCTTGCCACCAGGTGCCATACCCGGAACTCACTGAAACAACCCCACGGAGAAACGGGCAGTCAGATGCTCTCTTACACCAAGATGTGGCAGCCATGTGGGTCGCAGGGGGTGTGCCGGGGAAAGAGTGGAGACAGACCTTCACAGTTCCCCATCCAGTGCACGGGCCGTGTGCAGTGATCATGTCGCCTCCTCTCTCCTGTGGTGAAGGCACTGGCCTAGACCCCGAATCTGCCTGAGCGCCAAGCAAAAGGCAAAGCCTTACGTACCCCAGGAGATGGAAATAGGCATAGAGTGCCATGCTAGGACACACACGCTGCTGCAGGGTTGTGACTGTGTCTACTTAGTTCGGCATAGCAAGGTGAACCCCCGGCTTGACCTTGTAGCCCAGGAAAGCAAGTCCCAAGAGGCAGCAACTCTCTCGCGGCTCTTCTTCCCTGTCGCTACAGAGCGAACTCCCAAAGGCTTTCTGAGGAAGCAGCAGCGAAATGCGGTTCGTGCCAAGCTGAAAAACTCTGCAAAAGCATAATAGTCGCTGGGAAATCAGAGTCGGTTCTGTGGGCTGCTTTTGTTGCTTGCCTTAGCCTAGTATTCGCAGCACTATGGGAGCATACGGCATAGAGCGAAATCCTCTTTGCCCTGGCATCCCCTCTGGGAAAGCATAGCATTCTTTGCGAAACCAGATTCGGGTCTGAGAGATTCTCCTGTTGCCTGAGCTGGTCTCCTCAGCACGGTGTAATAAACCCGCATGGAACGAAATCTTCTTTGCCTGTGCATCTCTCTGCCTGAGAGAGAAGCGAGCTTGCGCCTGTGGAAAGAGCCTTAAGGAAAGGGACATGTCTTTCACGGCGCTCCCCAGGAGCATGTCTGTGAAAGGTGCAGCAAGCTGCCCAGTGAGAAGAGCAGGAGCCCTTGGCCTTCTGGTCTGGAAAAGCTTGCTAAGCAGGAGAGCCTTCCCAGGCAGGCACAGCGGCCGGTGACAATACAAGTGTCACTAGCTCCCTGTGCAGAGAAGGAAGTCTGGCCAGCTAAGGAGACAGGAGGGGATGAGGTGGGCAGGGCGCGTGGTCCTCTCTTAGGAAGCAGTCTGGGCAGAGAGCATGCCTGTCCTGAGCCTCTGGGCTTAAGGAGACAGCAGCTCCTTGGCCACCTGTCCCTGGGGCAGACATGCCCTAGCCACCAGGCGCCTACCCTGAACTCGCAGAAACAGCTCCTTGAAATAACGGAGAGTCAGATGCCGACTTCCTCCAGGATGTGGAAGCTTGGAGGAGGCACGGGGTTTAAGGGGAAGGAGTGGGGACAGTCCCCCAATGCTCCCTATTAAGTGCACGGGCGGTGTGCTGGGATCCTGTCACCTTTCCTTTCCTGTGGGGAAAGCACTGGCCTAGTCCGCGAGTCCGCCTGAGCGCCAGAGTAAAAGGCCAAGCGATGCCTACACTGGGAGCTGGTAGTGTGCATAGAGTGCCATCCTAGGCTACGCACGCTCCTGCAGCGTTGTGGCTGTGCCTGCTTAGTTAGGCCTGGCAGGGTGAACGCAGGACGCGAACATGGAGCCCTGGAAAGCAAGGCCCAATAGGCAGCAGCTCTCCCACATCTCTTCTTCCCTGACGCGACGGTAGCCTTACTAGGAAACAGCAGTGAAGTGCTGTTCGATCCAAGCTAAAGACTCTGCGAAATGTTCTGCAGGCTGCTGCTGCTTGCCAGAGCCCAGTCTCGCGGTGGGAGAAACCCGCATACAGCGAAAGCCTCTTTTCCTGGGCATCTCCCCTGGGGAAGCACAGCATTCCATGGGAAATGAGAGTTGGGTTTGGGATGCTGCTGTTGCTTGCCTGAGCTAGTCTCCGCAGCTCGGTGGAAGATACCCGCATGGATCGAAATACCCTTTGCCCTAGCATCCCCTCTGCCTGAGAGAGAAGCCAAGTGTGGGGAAGGCGCAGCACTCCGCCCCCGGAGAAGAGAAGGAGCCGTTGGCCTTGGGGTCAGGAAACGCTCGGGAAGCAGGATAGCCTGCCGTGGCACGAACAGCAGGCCGGTGGCAAGACAAGTGTCACCCGCTCCATGTGCGGAGCGATGGAACCCCGGCTGCTAAGGAGACATGAGGGGACGACAAGAGCAGAGGTTCGTGAACCACTCTGAGCAAGGAGTCTGGGCAGAAGCCAGGCCTGTCCAGTGCCTCTGGTCCCAAGGGGACAGCATCTCCGTGGCCACCTGTCCCAAGGGCAGTCCTGGGCTTGCCACCAGGTGATATACCCGGAACGCTTAGAAACAAACCCATGGAGAAACAGGCAGTCAGATGCAGTCTTCCACCAAGATGTGGCAGCGATGAGGGTGGCAGGGGCTGTGCCGGGGAAAGAGTGGAGACAGAACCACATAGTTCCCCATCCAGTGCTCGGGCCGTGTGCAGTGAGCCTGTCGCCTCCTCTCTCCTGTGGTGAAGGCACTGGCCCGAGTCTGCTTGAGCGCCAGAGCAAAAGGCAAAGCCTTAAGTACCCCAGGATGGTAATAAGCATAGAGTGCCATGCTAGGACACACACGCTGCTGCAGGGTTGTGACTGTGTCTACTTACTTCGGCATAGCAAGGTGAACCCCCGGCGTGAACTTAAAGCCCGGGAAAGCAAGACCCAAGAGGCACCAGCTCTCCGGCGTCTATTCTACCCTGCCGCGACAGAGTGAACACCCAAAGCCTTTGTGAGGAAGCAGCAGCGAAGTGCGGTTCTTGCCAAGCTGAAAACCTCTGCGAAAGCATAGCTGTCGCTGGGAAATCAGAGTCGGTTCTGTGGTCTGCTGTTGCTACTTGCCTTAGCCTAGTATTCGTAGCAGGATGGGAGAAACCCGCATAGAGCGAAAGCCTCTTTGCCCTGGCAACCCCCCTGGGAAAGCACAGCATTCTTTGGGAAATCAGAGTCGGGTCTGTGGTATGCTCCTGTTTGGCTGACCTGGTCTCCACAGAACGGTGTGACAAAACCGCATGGAGCGAAAACCTCTTTGCCTGGGCATGCCTCTGCCTGAGAGAGAAGCGCGGTTGCGCCTGTGGATAGAGCCTTAAGGAAAGGGATACGTTTTTCACTGCGCTCCCCAGGAGCATGTCTGTGGAAAGTGCAGCACGCTGCCCGGGGAGAAGAGCAGGAGCCGTTTGTCTTCTGGTCTGGAAAAGGTTACCAAGCAGGAGAGCCGGCCCTGGCAGGCACAGCGGACGGTGGCAATACAAGTGTCACCGGCTCCCTGTGCAGAGACGGAAGCCTGGCCTGCTAAGGAGACAGGAGGGGATGAGGTGGGCAGGTCGCGTGGTCCTCTCTTAGGAAGCAGTCTGGGCAGAGAGCATGCCTGTCCTGAGCCTCTGGGCTTAAGGAGACAGCAGCTCCTTGGCCACCTGTCCCTGGGGCAGACATGCACTAGCCACCAGGCGCATACCCTAAACTCGCAGAAACAGCTCCCTGAAATAATGGGGAGTCAGATGCCGTCTTCCTGCAGGATGTGGAAGCTTGGAGGAGGCACGGGGTTTAAGAGGAAGGAATGGGGACAGTCCCCAAAGCTCCCTATTCAGTGCATGGGCGGTGTGCAGGGATCCTGTCAGCTCTCCTTTCCTGTGGGGAAAGCACTGGCCTAGTCCGCGAGTCCGCCTGAGCGCCAGAGTAAAAGGCCAAGCGATGCCTACACTGGGAGCTGGTAGTGTGCATAGAGTGCCATCCTAGGCTACGCACGCTCCTGCAGCGTTGTGGCTGTGCCTGCTTAGTTAGGCCTGGCAGGGTGAACGCAGGACGCGAACATGGAGCCCGGGAAAGCAAGGCCCAAGAGGCACCAGCTCTCCCACAGCTCTTCTTCCCTGACTCAACTGAAGGCTTGCTGAGGAAGCAGCAGCGAAGTGCTGTTCGCTCCAAGCCAAAGCCTCTGCGAAAGCACAATATTCGCTGAGAAATGTTCTGCGTGCTGCTGCTGCTTGCCTGAGCCCAGTCTCGTGTGGGAGAAACCCGCATAGAGCGAAAGCCTCATTGCCTGGGCATCTCCCCTGGGAAAGCACTGCGTTCTTTGGGAAATCAGGGTTGGGCTGTGGGATGCTGCTACTGCTTGCCTGAGCTAGTCTCCGGAGTTCGGTGGAAGATACTCGCATGGAGCAAAATACCCTTTGCCATAGCATCCCCTCTGCCTGAGAGAGAAGCCAAGTGTGGGGAAGGCTCAGCACGCCGCCCCCAGAGAAGAGAAGGAGCCTTGGCCTTGGGGTCAGGAAACGCTCGGGAAGCAGGATAGCCTGCCGTGGCACGAACAGCAGGCCGGTGGCAAGACAAGTGTCACCCGCTCCATGTGCGGAGCGATGGAACCCCGGCTGCTAAGGAGACATGAGGGGACAACTATGGCAGGGGCACGTGAACCACTCTGAGGAAGGAGTCTGGGCAGAAGCCAGGCCTGTCCAGTGCCTCTGGTCCCAAGGGGAGAGCATCTCCTTGGCCACCTGTCCCAAGGGCAGACTTGGGCTTGCCACCAGGTGCCATACCCGGAACTCACTGAAACAACCCCACGGAGAAACGGGCAGTCAGATGCCCTCTTACACCAAGATGTGGCAGCCATGTGGGTCGCAGGGGGTGTGCCGGGGAAAGAGTGGAGACAGACCTTCACAGTTCCCCATCCAGTGCACGGGCCGTGTGCAGTGATCATGTCGCCTCCTCTCTCCTGTGGTGAAGGCACTGGCCTAGACCCCGAATCTGCCTGAGCGCCAAGTAAAAGGCAAAGCCTTACGTACCCCAGGAGATGGAAATAGGCATAGAGTGCCATGCTAAGACACACACGCTGCTGCAGGGTTGTGACTGTGTCTACTTAGTTCGGCATAGCAAGGTGAACCCCCAGCGTGACCTTGTAGCCCAGGAAAGCAAGTCCCAAGAGGCAGCAACTCTCTCGCGGCTCTTCTTCCCTGTCGCTACAGAGCGAACTCCCAAAGGCTTTCTGAGGAAGCAGCAGCGAAATGCGGTTCGTGCCAAGCTGAAAAACTCTGCAAAAGCATAATAGTCGCTGGGAAATCAGAGTCGGTTCTGTGGGCTGCTTTTGTTGCTTGCCTTAGCCTAGTATTCGCAGCACTATGGGAGCATACGGCATAGAGCGAAATCCTCTTTGCCCTGGCATCCCCTCTGGGAAAGCATAGCATTCTTTGCGAAACCAGATTCGGGTCTGAGAGATTCTCCTGTTGCCTGAGCTGGTCTCCTCAGCACGGTGTAATAAACCCGCATGGAACGAAATCTTCTTTGCCTGTGCATCTCTCTGCCAGAGAGAGAAGCGAGCTTGCGCCTGTGGAAAGAGCCTTAAGGAAAGGGACATGTCTTTCACGGCGCTCCCCAGGAGCATGTCTGTGAAAGGTGCAGCAAGCTGCCCAGTGAGAAGAGCAGGAGCCCTTGGCCTTCTGGTCTGGAAAAGCTTGCTAAGCAGGAGAGCCTTCCCAGGCAGGCACAGCGGCCGGTGACAATACAAGTGTCACTAGCTCCCTGTGCAGAGAAGGAAGTCTGGCCAGCTAAGGAGACAGGAGGGGATGAGGTGGGCAGGGCGCGTGGTCCTCTCTTAGGAAGCAGTCTGGGCAGAGAGCATGCCTGTCCTGAGCCTCTGGGCTTAAGGAGACAGCAGCTCCTTGGCCACCTGTCCCTGGGGCAGACATGCCCTAGCCACCAGGCGCCTACCCTGAACTCGCAGAAACAGCTCCCTGAAATAACGGAGAGTCAGATGCCGACTTCCTCCAGGATGTGGAAGCTTGGAGGAGGCACGGGGTTTAAGGGGAAGGAGTGGGGACAGTCCCCCAATGCTCCCTATTAAGTGCACGGGCGGTGTGCTGGGATCCTGTCACCTTTCCTTTCCTGTGGGGAAAGCACTGGCCTAGTCCGCGAGTCCGCCTGAGCGCCAGAGTAAAAGGCCAAGCGATGCCTACACTGCGAGATGCTGGTGTGCATAGAGTGCCATCCAAGGCTACGCACGCTACAGCAGGGTGGTGGCTGTGTCTGCTTAGTTCGGCCTGGCAGGGTGAACGCAGGACGCGAACATGGAGCCCTGGAAAGCAAGGCCCAATAGGCAGCAGCTCTCCCACAGCTCTTCTTCCCTGACGCGACGGTAGCCTTACTAGGAAACAGCAGTGAAGTGCTGTTCGATCCAAGCTAAAGACTCTGCGAAATGTTCTGCAGGCTGCTGCTGCTTGCCAGAGCCCAGTCTCGCGGTGGGAGAAACCCGCATACAGCGAAAGCCTCTTTTCCTGGGCATCTCCCCTGGGGAAGCACAGCATTCCATGGGAAATGAGAGTTGGGTTTGGGATGCTGCTGTTGCTTGCCTGAGCTAGTCTCCGCAGCTCGGTGGAAGATACCCGCATGGATCGAAATACCCTTTGCCCTAGCATCCCCTCTGCCTGAGAGAGAAGCCAAGTGTGGGGAAGGCGCAGCACTCCGCCCCCGGAGAAGAGAAGGAGCCGTTGGCCTTGGGGTCAGGAAACGCTCGGGAAGCAGGATAGCCTGCCGTGGCACGAACAGCAGGCCGGTGGCAAGACAAGTGTCACCCGCTCCATGTGCGGAGCGATGGAACCCCGGCTGCTAAGGAGACATGAGGGGACGACTAGAGCAGAGGTTCGTGAACCACTCTGAGCAAGGAGTCTGGGCAGAAGCCAGGCCTGTCCAGTGCCTCTGGTCCCAAGGGGACAGCATCTCCGTGGCCACCTGTCCCAAGGGCAGTCCTGGGCTTGCCACCAGGTGATATACCCGGAACGCTTAGAAACAAACCCATGGAGAAACAGGCAGTCAGATGCAGTCTTCCACCAAGATGTGGCAGCGATGAGGGTGGCAGGGTCTGTGCCGGGGAAAGAGTGGAGACAGAACCACATAGTTCCACATCCAGTGCTCGGGCCGTGTGCAGTGATCCTGTCGCCTCCTCTCTCCTGTGGTGAAGGCACTGGCCCGAGTCTGCTTGAGCGCCAGAGCAAAAGGCAAAGCCTTAAGTACCCCAGGATGGTAATAAGCATAGAGTGCCATGCTAGGACACACACGCTGCTGCAGGGTTGTGACTGTGTCTACTTACTTCGGCATAGCAAGGTGAACCCCCGGCGTGAACTTAAAGCCCGGGAAAGCAAGACCCAAGAGGCACCAGCTCTCCGGCGTCTATTCCACCCTGCCGCGACAGAGTGAACACCCAAAGCCTTTGTGAGGAAGCAGCAGCGAAGTGCGGTTCTTGCCAAGCTGAAAACCTCTGCGAAAGCATAGCAGTCACTGGGAAATCAGAGTCGATTCTGTGGTCTGCTGTTGCTACTTGCCTTAGCCTAGTATTCGTAGCAGGATGGGAGAAACCCGCATAGAGCGAAAGCCTCTTTGCCCTGGCAACCCCCCTGGGAAAGCACAGCATTCTTTGGGAAATCAGAGTCGGGTCTGTGGTATGCTCCTGTTTGGCTGACCTGGTCTCCACAGAACGGTGTGACAAAACCGCATGGAGCGAAAACCTCTTTGCCTGGGCATGCCTCTGCCTGAGAGAGAAGCGCGGTTGCGCCTGTGGATAGAGCCTTAAGGAAAGGGATACGTTTTTCACTGCGCTCCCCAGGAGCATGTCTGTGGAAAGTGCAGCACGCTGCCCGGGGAGAAGAGCAGGAGCCGTTTGTCTTCTGGTCTGGAAAAGGTTACCAAGCAGGAGAGCCGGCCCTGGCAGGCACAGCGGCCGGTGGCAATACAAGTGTCACCGGCTCCCTGTGCAGAGACGGAAGCCTGGCCTGCTAAGGAGACAGGAGGGGATGAGGTGGGCAGGTCGCGTGGTCCTCTCTTAGGAAGCAGTCTGGGCAGAGAGCATGCCTGTCCTGAGCCTCTGGGCTTAAGGAGACAGCAGCTCCTTGGCCACCTGTCCCTGGGGCAGACATGCACTAGCCACCAGGCGCATACCCTAAACTCGCAGAAACAGCTCCCTGAAATAATGGGGAGTCAGATGCCGTCTTCCTGCAGGATGTGGAAGCTTGGAGGAGGCACGGGGTTTAAGAGGAAGGAATGGGGACAGTCCCCAAAGCTCCCTATTCAGTGCATGGGCGGTGTGCAGGGATCCTGTCAGCTCTCCTTTCCTGTGGGGAAAGCACTGGCCTAGTCCGCGAGTCCGCCTGAGCGCCAGAGTAAAAGGCCAAGCGATGCCTACACTGGGAGCTGGTAGTGTGCATAGAGTGCCATCCTAGGCTACGCACGCTCCTGCAGCGTTGTGGCTGTGCCTGCTTAGTTAGGCCTGGCAGGGTGAACGCAGGACGCGAACATGGAGCCCGGGAAAGCAAGGCCCAAGAGGCACCAGCTCTCCCACAGCTCTTCTTCCCTGACTCAACTGAAGGCTTGCTGAGGAAGCAGCAGCGAAGTGCTGTTCGCTCCAAGCCAAAGCCTCTGCGAAAGCACAATATCCGCTGAGAAATGTTCTGCGGGCTGCTGCTGCTTGCCTGAGCCCAGTCTCGTGTGGGAGAAACCCGCATAGAGCGAAAGCCTCATTGCCTGGGCATCTCCCCTGGGAAAGCACTGCGTTCTTTGGGAAATCAGGGTTGGGCTGTGGGATGCTGCTACTGCTTGCCTGAGCTAGTCTCCGGAGCTCGGTGGAAGATACTCGCATGGAGCGAAATACCCTTTGCCATAGCATCCCCTCTGCCTGAGAGAGAAGCCAAGTGTGGGGAAGGCTCAGCACGCCGCCCCCAGAGAAGAGAAGGAGCCTTGGCCTTGGGGTCAGGAAACGCTCGGGAAGCAGGATAGCCTGCCGTGGCACGAACAGCAGGCCGGTGGCAAGACAAGTGTCACCCGCTCCATGTGCGGAGCGATGGAACCCCGGCTGCTAAGGAGACATGAGGGGACGACTATGGCAGGGGCACGTGAACCACTCTGAGGAAGGAGTCTGGGCAGAAGCCAGGCCTGTCCAGTGCCTCCGGTCCCAAGGGGAGAGCATCTCCTTGGCCACCTGTCCCAAGGGCAGACTTGGGCTTGCCACCAGGTGCCATACCCGGAACTCACTGAAACAAACCCACGGAGAAACGGGCAGTCAGATGCCCTCTTACACCAAGATGTGGCAGCCATGTGGGTCGCAGGGGGTGTGCCGGGGAAAGAGTGGAGACAGACCTTCACAGTTCCCCATCCAGTGCACGGGCCGTGTGCAGTGATCATGTCGCCTCCTCTCTCCTGTGGTGAAGGCACTGGCTTAGACCCCGAATCTGCCTGAGCGCCAAGCAAAAGGCAAAGCCTTACGTACCCCAGGAGATGGAAATAGGCATAGAGTGCCATGCTAAGACACACACGCTGCTGCAGGGTTGTGACTGTGTCTACTTAGTTCGGCATAGCAAGGTGAACCCCCAGCGTGACCTTGTAGCCCAGGAAAGCAAGTCCCAAGAGGCAGCAACTCTCTCGCGGCTCTTCTTCCCTGTCGCTACAGAGCGAACTCTCAAAGGCTTTCTGAGGAAGCAGCAGCGAAATGCGGTTCGTGCCAAGCTGAAAAACTCTGCAAAAGCATAATAGTCGCTGGGAAATCAGAGTCGGTTCTGTGGGCTGCTTTTGTTGCTTGCCTTAGCCTAGTATTCGCAGCACTATGGGAGCATACGACATAGAGCGAAATCCTCTTTGCCCTGGCATCCCCTCTGGGAAAGCATAGCATTCTTTGCGAAACCAGATTCGGGTCTGAGAGATTCTCCTGTTGCCTGAGCTGGTCTCCTCAGCACGGTGTAATAAACCCGCATGGAACGAAATCTTCTTTGCCTGTGCATCTCTCTGCCTGAGAGAGAAGCGAGCTTGCGCCTGTGGAAAGAGCCTTAAGGAAAGGGACATGTCTTTCACGGCGCTCCCCAGGAGCATGTCTGTGAAAGGTGCAGCAAGCTGCCCAGTGAGAAGAGCAGGAGCCCTTGGCCTTCTGGTCTGGAAAAGGTTGCTAAGCAGGAGAGCCTTCCCAGGCAGGCACAGCAGCCGGTGACAATACAAGTGTCACTAGCTCCCTGTGCAGAGAAGGGAGTCTGGCCAGCTAAGGAGACAGGAGGGGATGAGGTGGGCAGGGCGCGTGGTCCTCTCTTAGGAAGGAGTCTGGGCAGAGAGCATGCCTGTCCTGAGCCTCTGGGCTTAAGGAGACAGCAGCTCCTTGGCCACCTGTCCCTGGGGCAGACATGCCCTAGCCACCAGGCGCCTACACTGAACTCGCAGAAACAGCTCCCTGAAATAACGGAGAGTCAGATGCCGACTTCCTCCAGGATGTGGAAGCTTGGAGGAGGCACGGGGTTTAAGGGGAAGGAGTGGGGACAGTCCCCCAATGCTCCCTATTAAGTGCACGGGCGGTGTGCTGGGATCCTGTCACCTTTCCTTTCCTGTGGGGAAAGCACTGGCCTAGTCCGCGAGTCCGCCTGAGCGCCAGAGTAAAAGGCCAAGCGATGCCTACACTGGGAGATGCTGGTGTGCATAGAGTGCCATCCAAGGCTACGCACGCTACAGCAGGGTGGTGGCTGTGTCTGCTTAGTTCGGCCTGGCAGGGTGAACGCAGGACGCGAACATGGAGCCCTGGAAAGCAAGGCCCAATAGGCAGCAGCTCTCCCACAGCTCTTCTTCCCTGACGCGACGGTAGCCTTACTAGGAAACAGCAGTGAAGTGCTGTTCGATCCAAGCTAAAGACTCTGCGAAATGTTCTGCAGGCTGCTGCTGCTTGCCAGAGCCCAGTCTCGCGGTGGGAGAAACCCGCATACAGCGAAAGCCTCTTTTCCTGGGCATCTCCCCTGGGGAAGCACAGCATTCCATGGGAAATGAGAGTTGGGTTTGGGATGCTGCTGTTGCTTGCCTGAGCTAGTCTCCGCAGCTCGGTGGAAGATAGCCGCATGGATCGAAATACCCTTTGCCCTAGCATCCCCTCTGCCTGAGAGAGAAGCCAAGTGTGGGGAAGGCGCAGCACTCCGCCCCCGGAGAAGAGAAGGAGCCGTTGGCCTTGGGGTCAGGAAACGCTCGGGAAGCAGGATAGCCTGCCGTGGCACGAACAGCAGGCCGGTGGCAAGACAAGTGTCACCCGCTCCATGTGCGGAGCGATGGAACCCCGGCTGCTAAGGAGACATGAGGGGACGACTAGAGCAGAGGTTCGTGAACCACTCTGAGCAAGGAGTCTGGGCAGAAGCCAGGCCTGTCCAGTGCCTCTGGTCCCAAGGGGACAGCATCTCCGTGGCCACCTGTCCCAAGGGCAGTCCTGGGCTTGCCACCAGGTGATATACCCGGAACGCTTAGAAACAAACCCATGGAGAAACAGGCAGTCAGATGCAGTCTTCCACCAAGATGTGGCAGCGATGAGGGTGGCAGGGGCTGTGCCGGGGAAAGAGTGGAGACAGAACCACACAGTTCCCCATCCAGTGCTCGGGCCGTGTGCAGTGATCCTGTCGCCTCCTCTCTCCTGTGGTGAAGGCACTGGCCCGAGTCTGCTTGAGCGCCAGAGCAAAAGGCAAAGCCTTAAGTACCCCAGGATGGTAATAAGCATAGAGTGCCATGCTAGGACACACACGCTGCTGCAGGGTTGTGACTGTGTCTACTTACTTCGGCATAGCAAGGTGAACCCCCGGCGTGAACTTAAAGCCCGGGAAAGCAAGACCCAAGAGGCACCAGCTCTCCGGCGTCTATTCTACCCTGCCGCGACAGAGTGAACACCCAAAGCCTTTGTGAGGAAACAGCAGCGAAGTGCGGTTCTTGCCAAGCTGAAAACCTCTGCGAAAGCATAGCAGTCGCTGGGAAATCAGAGTCGGTTCTGTGGTCTGCTGTTGCTACTTGCCTTAGCCTAGTATTCGTAGCAGGATGGGAGAAACCCCCATAGAGCGAAAGCCTCTTTGCCCTGGCAACCCTCCTGGGAAAGCACAGCATTCTTTGGGAAATCAGAGTCGGGTCTGTGGTATGCTCCTGTTTGGCTGACCTGGTCTCCACAGAACGGTGTGACAAAACCGCATGGAGCGAAAACCTCTTTGCCTGGGCATGCCTCTGCCTGAGAGAGAAGCGCGGTTGCGCCTGTGGATAGAGCGTTAAGGAAAGGGATACGTTTTTCACTGCGCTCCCCAGGAGCATGTCTGTGGAAAGTGCAGCACGCTGCCCGGGGAGAAGAGCAGGAGCCGTTTGTCTTCTGGTCTGGAAAAGGTTACCAAGCAGGAGAGCCGGCCCTGGCAGGCACAGCGGCCGGTGGCAATACAAGTGTCACCGGCTCCCTGTGCAGAGACGGAAGCCTGGCCTGCTAAGGAGACAGGAGGGGATGAGGTGGGCAGGTCGCGTGGTCCTCTCTTAGGAAGCAGTCTGGGCAGAGAGCATGCCTGTCCTGAGCCTCTGGGCTTAAGGAGACAGCAGCTCCTTGGCCACCTGTCCCTGGGGCAGACATGCACTAGCCACCAGGCGCATACCCTAAACTCGCAGAAACAGCTCCCTGAAATAATGGGGAGTCAGATGCCGTCTTCCTGCAGGATGTGGAAGCTTGGAGGAGGCACGGGGTTTAAGAGGAAGGAATGGGGACAGGCCCCAAAGCTCCCTATTCAGTGCATGGGCGGTGTGCAGGGATCCTGTCAGCTCTCCTTTCCTGTGGGGAAAGCACTGGCCTAGTCCGCGAGTCCGCCTGAGCGCCAGAGTAAAAGGCCAAGCGATGCCTACACTGGGAGCTGGTAGTGTGCATAGAGTGCCATCCTAGGCTACGCACGCTCCTGCAGCGTTGTGGCTGTGCCTGCTTAGTTAGGCCTGGCAGGGTGAACGCAGGAGGCGAACATGGAGCCCGGGAAAGCAAGGCCCAAGAGGCACCAGCTCTCCCACAGCTCTTCTTCCCTGACTCAACTGAAGGCTTGCTGAGGAAGCAGCAGCGAAGGCTGTTCGCTCCAAGCCAAAGCCTCTGCGAAAGCACAATATTCTGCGGGCTGCTGCTGCTTGCCTGAGCCCAGTCTCGTGTGGGAGAAACCCGCATAGAGCGAAAGCCTCATTGCCTGGGCATCTCCCCTGGGAAAGCACTGCGTTCTTTGGGAAATCAGGGTTGGGCTGTGGGATGCTGCTACTGCTTGCCTGAGCTAGTCTCCGGAGCTCGGTGGAAGATACTCGCATGGAGCGAAATACCCTTTGCCATAGCATCCCCTCTGCCTGAGAGAGAAGCCAAGTGTGGGGAAGGCTCAGCACGCCGCCCCCAGAGAAGAGAAGGAGCCTTGGCCTTGGGGTCAGGAAACGCTCGGAAAGCAGGATAGCCTGCCGTGGCACGAACAGCAGGCCGGTGGCAAGACAAGTGTCACCCGCTCCATGTGCGGAGCGATGGAACCCCGGCTGCTAAGGAGACATGAGGGGACGACTATGGAAGGGGCACGTGAACCACTCTGAGGAAGGAGTCTGGGCAGAAGCCAGGCCTGTCCAGTGCCTCTGGTCCCAAGGGGAGAGCATCTCCTTGGCCACCTGTCCCAAGGGCAGACTTGGGCTTGCCACCAGGTGCCATACCCGGAACTCACTGAAACAACCCCACGGAGAAACGGGCAGTCAGATGCTCTCTTACACCAAGATGTGGCAGCCATGTGGGTCGCAGGGGGTGTGCCGGGGAAAGAGTGGAGACAGACCTTCACAGTTCCCCATCCAGTGCACGGGCCGTGTGCAGTGATCATGTCGCCTCCTCTCTCCTGTGGTGAAGGCACTGGCCTAGACCCCGAATCTGCCTGAGCGCCAAGCAAAAGGCAAAGCCTTACGTACCCCAGGAGATGGAAATAGGCAGAGAGTGCCATGCTAGGACACACACGCTGCTGCAGGGTTGTGACTGTGTCTACTTAGTTCGGCATAGCAAGGTGAACCCCCGGCGTGACCTTGTAGCCCAGGAAAGCAAGTCCCAAGAGGCAGCAACTCTCTCGCGGCTCTTCTTCCCTGTCGCTACAGAGCGAACTCCCAAAGGCTTTCTGAGGAAGCAGCAGCGAAATGCGGTTCGTGCCAAGCTGAAAAACTCTGCAAAAGCATAATAGTCGCTGGGAAATCAGAGTCGGTTCTGTGGGCTGCTTTTGTTGCTTGCCTTAGCCTAGTATTCGCAGCACTATGGGAGCATACGGCATAGAGCGAAATCCTCTTTGCCCTGGCATCCCCTCTGGGAAAGCATAGCATTCTTTGCGAAACCAGATTCGGGTCTGAGAGATTCTCCTGTTGCCTGAGCTGGTCTCCTCAGCACGGTGTAATAAACCCGCATGGAACGAAATCTTCTTTGCCTGTGCATCTCTCTGCCTGAGAGAGAAGCGAGCTTGCGCCTGTGGAAAGAGCCTTAAGGAAAGGGACATGTCTTTCACGGCGCTCCCCAGGAGCATGTCTGTGAAAGGTGCAGCAAGCTGCCCAGTGAGAAGAGCAGGAGCCCTTGGCCTTCTGGTCTGGAAAAGGTTGCTAAGCAGGAGAGCCTTCCCAGGCAGGCACAGCGGCCGGTGACAATACAAGTGTCACTAGCTCCCTGTGCAGAGAAGGAAGTCTGGCCAGCTAAGGAGACAGGAGGGGATGAGGTGGGCAGGGCGCGTGGTCCTCTCTTAGGAAGGAGTCTGGGCAGAGAGCATGCCTGTCCTGAGCCTCTGGGCTTAAGGAGACAGCAGCTCCTTGGCCACCTGTCCCTGGGGCAGACATGCCCTAGCCACCAGGCGCCTACACTGAACTCGCAGAAACAGCTCCCTGAAATAACGGAGAGTCAGATGCCGACTTCCTCCAGGATGTGGAAGCTTGGAGGAGGCACGGGGTTTAAGGGGAAGGAGTGGGGACAGTCCCCCAATGCTCCCTATTAAGTGCACGGGCGGTGTGCTGGGATCCTGTCACCTTTCCTTTCCTGTGGGGAAAGCACTGGCCTAGTCCGCGAGTCCGCCTGAGCGCCAGAGTAAAAGGCCAAGCGATGCCTACACTGGGAGATGCTGGTGTGCATAGAGTGCCATCCAAGGCTACGCACGCTACAGCAGGGTGGTGGCTGTGTCTGCTTAGTTCGGCCTGGCAGGGTGAACGCAGGACGCGAACATGGAGCCCTGGAAAGCAAGGCCCAATAGGCAGCAGCTCTCCCACAGCTCTTCTTCCCTGACGCGACGGTAGCCTTACTAGGAAACAGCAGTGAAGTGCTGTTCGATCCAAGCTAAAGACTCTGCGAAATGTTCTGCAGGCTGCTGCTGCTTGCCAGAGCCCAGTCTCGCGGTGGGAGAAACCCGCATACAGCGAAAGCCTCTTTTCCTGGGCATCTCCCCTGGGGAAGCACAGCATTCCATGGGAAATGAGAGTTGGGTTTGGGATGCTGCTGTTGCTTGCCTGAGCTAGTCTCCGCAGCTCGGTGGAAGATACCCGCATGGATCGAAATACCCTTTGCCCTAGCATCCCCTCTGCCTGAGAGAGAAGCCAAGTGTGGGGACGGCGCAGCACGCCGCCCCCGGAGAAGAGAAGGAGCCGTTGGCCTTGGGGTCAGGAAACACTCGGGAAGCAGGATAGCCTGCCGTGGCACGAACAGCAGGCCGGTGGCAAGACAAGTGTCACCCGCTCCATGTGCGGAGCGATGGAACCCCGGCTGCTAAGGAGACATGAGGGGACGACTAGAGCAGAGGTTCGTGAACCACTCTGAGGAAGGAGTCTGGGCAGAAGCCAGGCCTGTCCAGTGCCTCTGGTCCCAAGGGGACAGCATCTCTGTGGCCACCTGTCCCAAGGGCAGTCCTGGGCTTGCCACCAGGTGATATACCCGGAACGCTTAGAAACAAACCCATGGAGAAACAGGCAGTCAGATGCAGTCTTCCACCAAGATGTGGCAGCGATGAGGGTGGCAGGGGCTGTGCCGGGGAAAGAGTGGAGACAGAACCACATAGTTCCACATCCAGTGCTCGGGCCGTGTGCAGTGATCCTGTCGCCTCCTCTCTCCTGTGGTGAAGGCACTGGCCCGAGTCTGCTTGAGCGCCAGAGCAAAAGGCAAAGCCTTAAGTACCCCAGGATGGTAATAAGCATAGAGTGCCATGCTAGGACACACACGCTGCTGCAGGGTTGTGACTGTGTCTACTTACTTCGGCATAGCAAGGTGAACCCCCGGCGTGAACTTAAAGCCCGGGAAAGCAAGACCCAAGAGGCACCAGCTCTCCGGCGTCTATTCTACCCTGCCGCGACAGAGTGAACACCCAAAGCCTTTGTGAGGAAGCAGCAGCGAAGTGCGGTTCTTGCCAAGCTGAAAACCTCTGCGAAAGCATAGCAGTCGCTGGGAAATCAGAGTCGGTTCTGTGGTCTGCTGTTGCTACTTGCCTTAGCCTAGTATTCGTAGCAGGATGGGAGAAACCCGCATAGAGCGAAAGCCTCTTTGCCCTGGCAACCCCCCTGGGAAAGCACAGCATTCTTTGGGAAATCAGAGTCGGGTCTGTGGTATGCTCCTGTTTGGCTGACCTGGTCTCCACAGAACGGTGTGACAAAACCGCATGGAGCGAAAACCTCTTTGCCTGGGCATGCCTCTGCCTGAGAGAGAAGCGCGGTTGCGCCTGTGGATAGAGCCTTAAGGAAAGGGATACGTTTTTCACTGCGCTCCCCAGGAGCATGTCTGTGGAAAGTGCAGCACGCTGCCCGGGGAGAAGAGCAGGAGCCGTTTGTCTTCTGGTCTGGAAAAGGTTACCAAGCAGGAGAGCCGGCCCTGGCAGGCACAGCGGCCGGTGGCAATACAAGTGTCACCGGCTCCCTGTGCAGAGACGGAAGCCTGGCCTGCTAAGGAGACAGGAGGGGATGAGGTGGGCAGGTCGCGTGGTCCTCTCTTAGGAAGCAGTCTGGGCAGAGAGCATGCCTGTCCTGAGCCTCTGGGCTTAAGGAGACAGCAGCTCCTTGGCCACCTGTCCCTGGGGCAGACATGCACTAGCCACCAGGCGCATACCCTAAACTCGCAGAAACAGCTCCCTGAAATAATGGGGAGTCAGATGCCGTCTTCCTGCAGGATGTGGAAGCTTGGAAGAGGCACGGGGTTTAAGAGGAAGGAATGGGGACAGTCCCCAAAGCTCCCGATTCAGTGCATGGGCGGTGTGCAGGGATCCTGTCAGCTCTCCTTTCCTGTGGGGAAAGCACTGGCCTAGTCCGCGAGTCCGCCTGAGCGCCAGAGTAAAAGGCCAAGCGATGCCTACACTGGGAGCTGGTAGTGTGCATAGAGTGCCATCCTAGGCTACGCACGCTCCTGCAGCGTTGTGGCTGTGCCTGCTTAGTTAGGCCTGGCAGGGTGAACGCAGGACGCGAACATGGAGCCCGGGAAAGCAAGGCCCAAGAGGCACCAGCTCTCCCACAGCTCTTCTTCCCTGACTCAACTGAAGGCTTGCTGAGGAAGCAGCAGCGAAGTGCTGTTCGCTCCAAGCCAAAGCCTCTGCGAAAGCACAATATCCGCTGAGAAATGTTCTGCGGGCTGCTGCTGCTTGCCTGAGCCCAGTCTCGTGTGGGAGAAACCCGCATAGAGCGAAAGCCTCATTGCCTGGGCATCTCCCCTGGCAAAGCACTGCGTTCTTTGGGAAATCAGGGTTGGGCTGTGGGATGCTGCTACTGCTTGCCTGAGCTAGTCTCCGGAGCTCGGTGGAAGATACTCGCATGGAGCGAAATACCCTTTGCCATAGCATCCCCTCTGCCTGAGAGAGAAGCCAAGTGTGGGGAAGGCTCAGCACGCCGCCCCCAGAGAAGAGAAGGAGCCTTGGCCTTGGGGTCAGGAAACGCTCGGGAAGCAGGATAGCCTGCCGTGGCACGAACAGCAGGCCGGTGGCAAGACAAGTGTCACCCGCTCCATGTGCGGAGCGATGGAACCCCGGCTGCTAAGGAGACATGAGGGGACGACTATGGCAGGGGCACGTGAACCACTCTGAGGAAGGAGTCTGGGCAGAAGCCAGGCCTGTCCAATGCCTCTGGTCTCAAGGGGAGAGCATCTCCTTGGCCACCTGTCCCAAGGGCAGACTTGGGCTTGCCACCAGGTGCCATACCCGGAACTCACTGAAACAACCCCACGGAGAAACGGGCAGTCAGATGCCCTCTTACACCAAGATGTGGCAGCCATGTGGGTCGCAGGGGGTGTGCCGGGGAAAGAGTGGAGACAGACCTTCACAGTTCCCCATCCAGTGCACGGGCCGTGTGCAGTGATCATGTCGCCTCCTCTCTCCTGTGGTGAAGGCACTGGCCTAGACCCCGAATCTGCCTGAGCGCCAAGCAAAAGGCAAAGCCTTACGTACCCCAGGAGATGGAAATAGGCATAGAGTGCCATGCTAGGACACACACGCTGCTGCAGGGTTGTGACTGTGTCTACTTAGTTCGGCATAGCAAGGTGAACCCCCGGCGTGACCTTGTAGCCCAGGAAAGCAAGTCCCAAGAGGCAGCAACTCTCTCGCGGCTCTTCTTCCCTGTCGCTACAGAGCGAACTCCCAAAGGCTTTCTGAGGAAGCAGCAGCGAAATGCGGTTCGTGCCAAGCTGAAAAACTCTGCAAAAGCATAATAGTCGCTGGGAAATCAGAGTCGGTTCTGTGGGCTGCTTTTGTTGCTTGCCTTAGCCTAGTATTCGCAGCACTATGGGAGCATACGGCATAGAGCGAAATCCTCTTTGCCCTGGCATCCCCTCTGGGAAAGCATAGCATTCTTTGCGAAACCAGATTCGGGTCTGAGAGATTCTCCTGTTGCCTGAGCTGGTCTCCTCAGCACGGTGTAATAAACCCGCATGGAACGAAATCTTCTTTGCCTGTGCATCTCTCTGCCTGAGAGAGAAGCGAGCTTGCGCCTGTGGAAAGAGCCTTAAGGAAAGGGACATGTCTTTCACGGCGCTCCCCAGGAGCATGTCTGTGAAAGGTGCAGCAAGCTGCCCAGTGAGAAGAGCAGGAGCCCTTGGCCTTCTGGTCTGGAAAAGGTTGCTAAGCAGGAGAGCCTTCCCAGGCAGGCACAGCGGCCGGTGACAATACAAGTGTCACTAGCTCCCTGTGCAGAGAAGGAAGTCTGGCCAGCTAAGGAGACAGGAGGGGATGAGGTGGGCAGGGCGCGTGGTCCTCTCTTAGGAAGGAGTCTGGGCAGAGAGCATGCCTGTCCTGAGCCTCTGGGCTTAAGGAGACAGCAGCTCCTTGGCCACCTGTCCCTGGGGCAGACATGCCCTAGCCACCAGGCGCCTACACTGAACTCGCAGAAACAGCTCCCTGAAATAACGGAGAGTCAGATGCCGACTTCCTCCAGGATGTGGAAGCTTGGAGGAGGCACGGGGTTTAAGGGGAAGGAGTGGGGACAGTCCCCCAATGCTCCCTATTAAGTGCACGGGCGGTGTGCTGGGATCCTGTCACCTTTCCTTTCCTGTGGGGAAAGCACTGGCCTAGTCTGCGAGTCCGCCTGAGCGCCAGAGTAAAAGGCCAAGCGATGCCTACACTGGGAGATGCTGGTGTGCATAGAGTGCCATCCAAGGCTACGCACGCTACAGCAGGGTGGTGGCTGTGTCTGCTTAGTTCGGCCTGGCAGGGTGAACGCAGGACGCGAACATGGAGCCCTGGAAAGCAAGGCCCAATAGGCAGCAGCTCTCCCACAGCTCTTCTTCCCTGACGCGACGGTAGCCTTACTAGGAAACAGCAGTGAAGTGCTGTTCGATCCAAGCTAAAGACTCTGCGAAATGTTCTGCAGGCTGCTGCTGCTTGCCAGAGCCCAGTCTCGCGGTGGGAGAAACCCGCATACAGCGAAAGCCTCTTTTCCTGGGCATCTCCCCTGGGGAAGCACAGCATTCCATGGGAAATGAGAGTTGGGTTTGGGATGCTGCTGTTGCTTGCCTGAGCTAGTCTCCGCAGCTCGGTGGAAGATACCCGCATGGATCGAAATACCCTTTGCCCTAGCATCCCCTCTGCCTGAGAGAGAAGCCAAGTGTGGGGAAGGCGCAGCACTCCGCCCCCGGAGAAGAGAAGGAGCCGTTGGCCTTGGGGTCAGGAAACGCTCGGGAAGCAGGATAGCCTGCCGTGGCACGAACAGCAGGCCGGTGGCAAGACAAGTGTCACCCGCTCCATGTGCGGAGCGATGGAACCCCGGCTGCTAAGGAGACATGAGGGGACGACTAGAGCAGAGGTTCGTGAACCACTCTGAGCAAGGAGTCTGGGCAGAAGCCAGGCCTGTCCAGTGCCTCTGGTCCCAAGGGGACAGCATCTCTGTGGCCACCTGTCCCAAGGGCAGTCCTGGGCTTGCCACCAGGTGATATACCCGGAACGCTTAGAAACAAACCCATGGAGAAACAGGCAGTCAGATGCAGTCTTCCACCAAGATGTGGCAGCGATGAGGGTGGCAGGGGCTGTGCCGGGGAAAGAGTGGAGACAGAACCACACAGTTCCCCATCCAGTGCTCGGGCCGTGTGCAGTGATCCTGTCGCCTCCTCTCTCCTGTGGTGAAGGCACTGGCCCGAGTCTGCTTGAGCGCCAGAGCAAAAGGCAAAGCCTTAAGTACCCCAGGATGGTAATAAGCATAGAGTGCCATGCTAGGACACACACGCTGCTGCAGGGTTGTGACTGTGTCTACTTACTTCGGCATAGCAAGGTGAACCCCCGGCGTGAACTTAAAGCCCGGGAAAGCAAGACCCAAGAGGCACCAGCTCTCCAGCGTCTATTCTACCCTGCCGCGACAGAGTGAACACCCAAAGCCTTTGTGAGGAAGCAGCAGCGAAGTGCGGTTCTTGCCAAGCTGAAAACCTCTGCGAAAGCATAGCAGTCGCTGGGAAATCAGAGTCGGTTCTGTGGTCTGCTGTTGCTACTTGCCTTAGCCTAGTATTCGTAGCAGGATGGGAGAAACCCGCATAGAGCGAAAGCCTCTTTGCCCTGGCAACCCCCCTGGGAAAGCACAGCATTCTTTGGGAAATCAGAGTCGGGTCTGTGGTATGCTCCTGTTTGGCTGACCTGGTCTCGACAGAACGGTGTGACAAAACCGCATGGAGCGAAAACCTCTTTGCCTGGGCATGCCTCTGCCTGAGAGAGAAGCGCGGTTGCGCCTGTGGATAGAGCCTTAAGGAAAGGGATACGTTTTTCACTGCGCTCCCCAGGAGCATGTCTGTGGAAAGTGCAGCACGCTGCCCGGGGAGAAGAGCAGGAGCCGTTTGTCTTCTGGTCTGGAAAAGGTTACCAAGCAGGAGAGCCGGCCCTGGCAGGCACAGCGGCCGGTGACAATACAAGTGTCACCGGCTCCCTGTGCAGAGACGGAAGCCTGGCCTGCTAAGGAGACAGGAGGGGATGAGGTGGGCAGGTCGCGTGGTCCTCTCTTAGGAAGCAGTCTGGGCAGAGAGCATGCCTGTCCTGAGCCTCTGGGCTTAAGGAGACAGCAGCTCCTTGGCCACCTGTCCCTGGGGCAGACATGCACTAGCCACCAGGCGCATACCCTAAACTCGCAGAAACAGCTCCCTGAAATAATGGGGAGTCAGATGCCGTCTTCCTGCAGGATGTGGAAGCTTGGAGGAGGCACGGGGTTTAAGAGGAAGGAATGGGGACAGTCCCCAAAGCTCCCTATTCAGTGCATGGGCGGTGTGCAGGGATCCTGTCAGCTCTCCTTTCCTGTGGGGAAAGCACTGGCCTAGTCCGCGAGTCCGCCTGAGCGCCAGAGTAAAAGGCCAAGCGATGCCTACACTGGGAGCTGGTAGTGTGCATAGAGTGCCATCCTAGGCTACGCACGCTCCTGCAGCGTTGTGGCTGTGCCTGCTTAGTTAGGCCTGGCAGGGTGAACGCAGGACGCGAACATGGAGCCCGGGAAAGCAAGGCCCAAGAGGCACCAGCTCTCCCACAGCTCTTCTTCCCTGACTCAACTGAAGGCTTGCTGAGGAAGCAGCAGCGAAGTGCTGTTCGCTCCAAGCCAAAGCCTCTGCGAAAGCACAATATCCACTGAGAAATGTTCTGCGGGCTGCTGCTGCTTGCCTGAGCCCAGTCTCGTGTGGGAGAAACCCGCATAGAGCGAAAGCCTCATTGCCTGGGCATCTCCCCTGGGAAAGCACTGCGTTCTTTGGGAAATCAGGGTTGGGCTGTGGGATGCTGCTACTGCTTGCCTGAGCTAGTCTCCGGAGCTCGGTGGAAGATACTCGCATGGAGCGAAATACCCTTTGCCATAGCATCCCCTCTGCCTGAGAGAGAAGCCAAGTGTGGGGAAGGCTCAGCACGCCGCCCCCAGAGAAGAGAAGGAGCCTTGGCCTTGGGGTCAGGAAACGCTCGGGAAGCAGGATAGCCTGCCGTGGCACGAACAGCAGGCCGGTGGCAAGACAAGTGTCACCCGCTCCATGTGCGGAGCGATGGAACCCCGGCTGCTAAGGAGACATGAGGGGACGACTATGGCAGGGGCACGTGAACCACTCTGAGGAAGGAGTCTGGGCAGAAGCCAGGCCTGTCCAGTGCCTCTGGTCCCAAGGGGAGAGCATCTCCTTGGCCACCTGTCCCAAGGGCAGACTTGGGCTTGCCACCAGGTGCCATACCCGGAACTCACTGAAACAACCCCACGGAGAAACGGGCAGTCAGATGCCCTCTTACACCAAGATGTGGCAGCCATGTGGGTCGCAGGGGGTGTGCCGGGGAAAGAGTGGAGACAGACCTTCACAGTTCCCCATCCAGTGCACGGGCCGTGTGCAGTGATCATGTCGCCTCCTCTCTCCTGTGGTGAAGGCACTGGCCTAGACCCCGAATCTGCCTGAGCGCCAAGCAAAAGGCAAAGCCTTACGTACCCCAGGAGATGGAAATAGGCATAGAGTGCCATGCTAGGACACACACGCTGCTGCAGGGTTGTGACTGTGTCTACTTAGTTCGGCATAGCAAGGTGAACCCCCGGCGTGACCTTGTAGCCCAGGAAAGCAAGTCCCAAGAGGCAGCAACTCTCTCGCGGCTCTTCTTCCCTGTCGCTACAGAGCGAACTCCCAAAGGCTTTCTGAGGAAGCAGCAGCGAAATGCGGTTCGTGCCAAGCTGAAAAACTCTGCAAAAGCATAATAGTCGCTGGGAAATCAGAGTCGGTTCTGTGAGCTGCTTTTGTTGCTTGCCTTAGCCTAGTATTCGCAGCACTATGGGAGCATACGGCATAGAGCGAAATCCTCTTTGCCCTGGCATCCCCTCTGGGAAAGCATAGCATTCTTTGCGAAACCAGATTCGGGTCTGAGAGATTCTCCTGTTGCCTGAGCTGGTCTCCTCAGCACGGTGTAATAAACCCGCATGGAACGAAATCTTCTTTGCCTGTGCATCTCTCTGCCTGAGAGAGAAGCGAGCTTGCGCCTGTGGAAAGAGCCTTAAGGAAAGGGACATGTCTTTCACGGCGCTCCCCAGGAGCATGTCTGTGAAAGGTGCAGCAAGCTGCCCAGTGAGAAGAGCAGGAGCCCTTGGCCTTCTGGTCTGGAAAAGGTTGCTAAGCAGGAGAGCCTTCCCAGGCAGGCACAGCGGCCGGTGACAATACAAGTGTCACTAGCTCCCTGTGCAGAGAAGGAAGTCTGGCCAGCTAAGGAGACAGGAGGGGATGAGGTGGGCAGGGCGCGTGGTCCTCTCTTAGGAAGGAGTCTGGGCAGAGAGCATGCCTGTCCTGAGCCTCTGGGCTTAAGGAGACAGCAGCTCCTTGGCCACCTGTCCCTGGGGCAGACATGCCCTAGCCACCAGGCGCCTACACTGAACTCGCAGAAACAGCTCCCTGAAATAACGGAGAGTCAGATGCCGACTTCCTCCAGGATGTGGAAGCTTGGAGGAGGCACGGGGTTTAAGGGGAAGGAGTGGGGACAGTCCCCCAATGCTCCCTATTAAGTGCACGGGCGGTGTGCTGGGATCCTGTCACCTTTCCTTTCCTGTGGGGAAAGCACTGGCCTAGTCCGCGAGTCCGCCTGAGCGCCAGAGTAAAAGGCCAAGCGATGCCTACACTGGGAGATGCTGGTGTGCATAGAGTGCCATCCAAGGCTACGCACGCTACAGCAGGGTGGTGGCTGTGTCTGCTTAGTTCGGCCTGGCAGGGTGAACGCAGGACGCGAACATGGAGCCCTGGAAAGCAAGGCCCAATAGGCAGCAGCTCTCCCACAGCTCTTCTTCCCTGACGCGACGGTAGCCTTACTAGGAAACAGCAGTGAAGTGCTGTTCGATCCAAGCTAAAGACTCTGCGAAATGTTCTGCAGGCTGCTGCTGCTTGCCAGAGCCCAGTCTCGCGGTGGGAGAAACCCGCATACAGCGAAAGCCTCTTTTCCTGGGCATCTCCCCTGGGGAAGCACAGCATTCCATGGGAAATGAGAGTTGGGTTTGGGATGCTGCTGTTGCTTGCCTGAGCTAGTCTCCGCAGCTCGGTGGAAGATACCCGCATGGATCGAAATACCCTTTGCCCTAGCATCCCCTCTGCCTGAGAGAGAAGCCAAGTGTGGGGAAGGCGCAGCACTCCGCCCCCGGAGAAGAGAAGGAGCCGTTGGCCTTGGGGTCAGGAAACGCTCGGGAAGCAGGATAGCCTGCCGTGGCACGAACAGCAGGCCGGTGGCAAGACAAGTGTCACCCGCTCCATGTGCGGAGCGATGGAACCCCGGCTGCTAAGGAGACATGAGGGGACGACTAGAGCAGAGGTTCGTGAACCACTCTGAGCAAGGAGTCTGGGCAGAAGCCAGGCCTGTCCAGTGCCTCTGGTCCCAAGGGGACAGCATCTCCGTGGCCACCTGTCCCAAGGGCAGTCCTGGGCTTGCCACCAGGTGATATACCCGGAACGCTTAGAAACAAACCCATGGAGAAACAGGCAGTCAGATGCAGTCTTCCACCAAGATGTGGCAGCGATGAGGGTGGCAGGGGCTGTGCCGGGGAAAGAGTGGAGACAGAACCACACAGTTCCCCATCCAGTGCTCGGGCCGTGTGCAGTGATCCTGTCGCCTCCTCTCTCCTGTGGTGAAGGCACTGGCCCGAGTCTGCTTGAGCGCCAGAGCAAAAGGCAAAGCCTTAAGTACCCCAGGATGGTAATAAGCATAGAGTGCCATGCTAGGACACACACGCTGCTGCAGGGTTGTGACTGTGTCTACTTACTTCGGCATAGCAAGGTGAACCCCCGGCGTGAACTTAAAGCCCGGGAAAGCAAGACCCAAGAGGCACCAGCTCTCCGGCGTCTATTCTACCCTGCCGCGACAGAGTGAACACCCAAAGCCTTTGTGAGGAAGCAGCAGCGAAGTGCGGTTCTTGCCAAGCTGAAAACCTCTGCGAAAGCATAGCAGTCGCTGGGAAATCAGAGTCGGTTCTGTGGTCTGCTGTTGCTACTTGCCTTAGCCTAGTATTCGTAGCAGGATGGGAGAAACCCGCATAGAGCGAAAGCCTCTTTGCCCTGGCAACCCCCCTGGGAAAGCACAGCATTCTTTGGGAAATCAGAGTCGGGTCTGTGGTATGCTCCTGTTTGGCTGACCTGGTCTCCACAGAACGGTGTGACAAAACCGCATGGAGCGAAAACCTCTTTGCCTGGGCATGCCTCTGCCTGAGAGAGAAGCGCGGTTGCGCCTGTGGATAGAGCCTTAAGGAAAGGGATACGTTTTTCACTGCGCTCCCCAGGAGCATGTCTGTGGAAAGTGCAGCACGCTGCCCGGGGAGAAGAGCAGGAGCCGTTTGTCTTCTGGTCTGGAAAAGGTTACCAAGCAGGAGAGCCGGCCCTGGCAGGCACAGCGGCCGGTGACAATACAAGTGTCACCGGCTCCCTGTGCAGAGACGGAAGCCTGGCCTGCTAAGGAGACAGGAGGGGATGAGGTGGGCAGGTCGCGTGGTCCTCTCTTAGGAAGCAGTCTGGGCAGAGAGCATGCCTGTCCTGAGCCTCTGGGCTTAAGGAGACAGCAGCTCCTTGGCCACCTGTCCCTGGGGCAGACATGCACTAGCCACCAGGCGCATACCCTAAACTCGCAGAAACAGCTCCCTGAAATAATGGGGAGTCAGATGCCGTCTTCCTGCAGGATGTGGAAGCTTGGAGGAGGCACGGGGTTTAAGAGGAAGGAATGGGGACAGTCCCCAAAGCTCCCTATTCAGTGCATGGGCGGTGTGCAGGGATCCTGTCAGCTCTCCTTTCCTGTGGGGAAAGCACTGGCCTAGTCCGCGAGTCCGCCTGAGCGCCAGAGTAAAAGGCCAAGCGATGCCTACACTGGGAGCTGGTAGTGTGCATAGAGTGCCATCCTAGGCTACGCACGCTCCTGCAGCGTTGTGGCTGTGCCTGCTTAGTTAGGCCTGGCAGGGTGAACGCAGGACGCGAACATGGAGCCCGGGAAAGCAAGGCCCAAGAGGCACCAGCTCTCCCACAGCTCTTCTTCCCTGACTCAACTGAAGGCTTGCTGAGGAAGCAGCAGCGAAGTGCTGTTCGCTCCAAGCCAAAGCCTCTGCGAAAGCACAATATCCACTGAGAAATGTTCTGCGGGCTGCTGCTGCTTGCCTGAGCCCAGTCTCGTGTGGGAGAAACCCGCATAGAGCGAAAGCCTCATTGCCTGGGCATCTCCCCTGGGAAAGCACTGCGTTCTTTGGGAAATCAGGGTTGGGCTGTGGGATGCTGCTACTGCTTGCCTGAGCTAGTCTCCGGAGCTCGGTGGAAGATACTCGCATGGAGCGAAATACCCTTTGCCATAGCATCCCCTCTGCCTGAGAGAGAAGCCAAGTGTGGGGAAGGCTCAGCACGCCGCCCCCAGAGAAGAGAAGGAGCCTTGGCCTTGGGGTCAGGAAACGCTCGGGAAGCAGGATAGCCTGCCGTGGCACGAACAGCAGGCCGGTGGCAAGACAAGTGTCACCCGCTCCATGTGCGGAGCGATGGAACCCCGGCTGCTAAGGAGACATGAGGGGACGACTATGGCAGGGGCACGTGAACCACTCTGAGGAAGGAGTCTGGGCAGAAGCCAGGCCTGTCCAGTGCCTCTGGTCCCAAGGGGAGAGCATCTCCTTGGCCACCTGTCCCAAGGGCAGACTTGGGCTTGCCACCAGGTGCCATACCCGGAACTCACTGAAACAACCCCACGGAGAAACGGGCAGTCAGATGCCCTCTTACACCAAGATGTGGCAGCCATGTGGGTCGCAGGGGGTGTGCCGGGGAAAGAGTGGAGACAGACCTTCACAGTTCCCCATCCAGTGCACGGGCCGTGTGCAGTGATCATGTCGCCTCCTCTCTCCTGTGGTGAAGGCACTGGCCTAGACCCCGAATCTGCCTGAGCGCAAAGCAAAAGGCAAAGCCTTACGTACCCCAGGAGATGGAAATAGGCATAGAGTGCCATGCTAAGACACACACGCTGCTGCAGGGTTGTGACTGTGTCTACTTAGTTCGGCATAGCAAGGTGAACCCCCGGCGTGACCTTGTAGCCCAGGAAAGCAAGTCCCAAGAGGCAGCAACTCTCTCGCGGCTCTTCTTCCCTGTCGCTACAGAGCGAACTCCCAAAGGCTTTCTGAGGAAGCAGCAGCGAAATGCGGTTCGTGCCAAGCTGAAAAACTCTGCAAAAGCATAATAGTCGCTGGGAAATCAGAGTCGGTTCTGTGGGCTGCTTTTGTTGCTTGCCTTAGCCTAGTATTCGCAGCACTATGGGAGCATACGGCATAGAGCGAAATCCTCTTTGCCCTGGCATCCCCTCTGGGAAAGCATAGCATTCTTTGCGAAACCAGATTCGGGTCTGAGAGATTCTCCTGTTGCCTGAGCTGGTCTCCTCAGCACGGTGTAATAAACCCGCATGGAACGAAATCTTCTTTGCCTGTGCATCTCTCTGCCTGAGAGAGAAGCGCGGTTGCGCCTGTGGATAGAGCCTTAAGGAAAGGGATACGTTTTTCACTGCGCTCCCCAGGAGCATGTCTGTGGAAAGTGCAGCACGCTGCCCGGGGAGAAGAGCAGGAGCCGTTTGTCTTCTGGTCTGGAAAAGGTTACCAAGCAGGAGAGCCGGCCCTGGCAGGCACAGCGGCCGGTGGCAATACAAGGGTCACCGGCTCCCTGTGCAGAGACGGAAGCCTGGCCTGCTAAGGAGACAGGAGGGGATGAGGTGGGCAGGTCGCGTGGTCCTCTCTTAGGAAGCAGTCTGGGCAGAGAGCATGCCTGTCCTGAGCCTCTGGGCTTAAGGAGACAGCAGCTCCTTGGCCACCTGTCCCTGGGGCAGACATGCCCTAGCCACCAGGCGCCTACACTGAACTCGCAGAAACAGCTCCCTGAAATAACGGAGAGTCAGATGCCGACTTCCTCCAGGATGTGGAAGCTTGGAGGAGGCACGGGGTTTAAGGGGAAGGAGTGGGGACAGTCCCCCAATGCTCCCTATTAAGTGCACGGGCGGTGTGCTGGGATCCTGTCACCTTTCCTTTCCTGTGGGGAAAGCACTGGCCTAGTCCGCGAGTCCGCCTGAGCGCCAGAGTAAAAGGCCAAGCGATGCCTACACTGGGAGATGCTGGTGTGCATAGAGTGCCATCCAAGGCTACGCACGCTACAGCAGGGTGGTGGCTGTGTCTGCTTAGTTCGGCCTGGCAGGGTGAACGCAGGACGCGAACATGGAGCCCTGGAAAGCAAGGCCCAATAGGCAGCAGCTCTCCCACAGCTCTTCTTCCCTGACGCGACGGTAGCCTTACTAGGAAACAGCAGTGAAGTGCTGTTCGATCCAAGCTAAAGACTCTGCGAAATGTTCTGCAGGCTGCTGCTGCTTGCCAGAGCCCAGTCTCGCGGTGGGAGAAACCCGCATACAGCGAAAGCCTCTTTTCCTGGGCATCTCCCCTGGGGAAGCACAGCATTCCATGGGAAATGAGAGTTGGGTTTGGGATGCTGCTGTTGCTTGCCTGAGCTAGTCTCCGCAGCTCGGTGGAAGATACCCGCATGGATCGAAATACCCTTTGCCCTAGCATCCCCTCTGCCTGAGAGAGAAGCCAAGTGTGGGGAAGGCGCAGCACTCCGCCCCCGGAGAAGAGAAGGAGCCGTTGGCCTTGGGGTCAGGAAACGCTCGGGAAGCAGGATAGCCTGCCGTGGCACGAACAGCAGGCCGGTGGCAAGACAAGTGTCACCCGCTCCATGTGCGGAGCGATGGAACCCCGGCTGCTAAGGAGACATGAGGGGACGACTAGAGCAGAGGTTCGTGAACCACTCTGAGCAAGGAGTCTGGGCAGAAGCCAGGCCTGTCCAGTGCCTCTGGTCCCAAGGGGACAGCATCTCCGTGGCCACCTGTCCCAAGGGCAGTCCTGGGCTTGCCACCAGGTGATATACCCGGAACGCTTAGAAACAAACCCATGGAGAAACAGGCAGTCAGATGCAGTCTTCCACCAAGATGTGGCAGCGATGAGGGTGGCAGGGGCTGTGCCGGGGAAAGAGTGGAGACAGAACCACACAGTTCCCCATCCAGTGCTCGGGCCGTGTGCAGTGATCCTGTCGCCTCCTCTCTCCTGTGGTGAAGGCACTGGCCCGAGTCTGCTTGAGCGCCAGAGCAAAAGGCAAAGCCTTAAGTACCCCAGGATGGTAATAAGCATAGAGTGCCATGCTAGGACACACACGCTGCTGCAGGGTTGTGACTGTGTCTACTTACTTCGGCATAGCAAGGTGAACCCCCGGCGTGAACTTAAAGCCCGGGAAAGCAAGACCCAAGAGGCACCAGCTCTCCGGCGTCTATTCTACCCTGCCGCGACAGAGTGAACACCCAAAGCCTTTGTGAGGAAGCAGCAGCGAAGTGCGGTTCTTGCCAAGCTGAAAACCTCTGCGAAAGCATAGCAGTCGCTGGGAAATCAGAGTCGGTTCTGTGGTCTGCTGTTGCTACTTGCCTTAGCCTAGTATTCGTAGCAGGATGGGAGAAACCCGCATAGAGCGAAAGCCTCTTTGCCCTGGCAACCCCCCTGGGAAAGCACAGCATTCTTTGGGAAATCAGAGTCGGGTCTGTGGTATGCTCCTGTTTGGCTGACCTGGTCTCCACAGAACGGTGTGACAAAACCGCATGGAGCGAAAACCTCTTTGCCTGGGCATGCCTCTGCCTGAGAGAGAAGCGCGGTTGCGCCTGTGGATAGAGCCTTAAGGAAAGGGATACGTTTTTCACTGCGCTCCCCAGGAGCATGTCTGTAGAAAGTGCAGCACGCTGCCCGGGGAGAAGAGCAGGAGCCGTTTGTCTTCTGGTCTGGAAAAGGTTACCAAGCAGGAGAGCCGGCCCTGGCAGGCACAGCGGCCGGTGGCAATACAAGTGTCACCGGCTCCCTGTGCAGAGACGGAAGCCTGGCCTGCTAAGGAGACAGGAGGGGATGAGGTGGGCAGGTCGCGTGGTCCTCTCTTAGGAAGCAGTCTGGGCAGAGAGCATGCCTGTCCTGAGCCTCTGGGCTTAAGGAGACAGCAGCTCCTTGGCCACCTGTCCCTGGGGCAGACATGCACTAGCCACCAGGCGCATACCCTAAACTCGCAGAAACAGCTCCCTGAAATAATGGGGAGTCAGATGCCGTCTTCCTGCAGGATGTGGAAGCTTGGAGGAGGCACGGGGTTTAAGAGGAAGGAATGGGGACAGTCCCCAAAGCTCCCTATTCAGTGCATGGGCGGTGTGCAGGGATCCTGTCAGCTCTCCTTTCCTGTGGGGAAAGCACTGGCCTAGTCCGCGAGTCCGCCTGAGCGCCAGAGTAAAAGGCCAAGCGATGCCTACACTGGGAGCTGGTAGTGTGCATAGAGTGCCATCCTAGGCTACGCACGCTCCTGCAGCGTTGTGGCTGTGCCTGCTTAGTTAGGCCTGGCAGGGTGAACGCAGGACGCGAACATGGAGCCCGGGAAAGCAAGGCCCAAGAGGCACCAGCTCTCCCACAGCTCTTCTTCCCTGACTCAACTGAAGGCTTGCTGAGGAAGCAGCAGCGAAGTGCTGTTCGCTCCAAGCCAAAGCCTCTGCAAAAGCACAATATCCGCTGAGAAATGTTCTGCGGGCTGCTGCTGCTTGCCTGAGCCCAGTCTCGTGTGGGAGAAACCCGCATAGAGCGAAAGCCTCATTGTCTGGGCATCTCCCCTGGGAAAGCACTGCGTTCTTTGGGAAATCAGGGTTGGGCTGTGGGATGCTGCTACTGCTTGCCTGAGCTAGTCTCCGGAGCTCGGTGGAAGATACTCGCATGGAGCGAAATACCCTTTGCCATAGCATCCCCTCTGCCTGAGAGAGAAGCCAAGTGTGGGGAAGGCTCAGCACGCCGCCCCCAGAGAAGAGAAGGAGCCTTGGCCTTGGGGTCAGGAAACGCTCGGGAAGCAGGATAGCCTGCCGTGGCACGAACAGCAGGCCGGTGGCAAGACAAGTGTCACCCGCTCCATGTGCGGAGCGATGGAACCCCGGCTGCTAAGGAGACATGAGGGGACGACTATGGCAGGGGCACGTGAACCACTCTGAGGAAGGAGTCTGGGCAGAAGCCAGGCCTGTCCAGTGCCTCTGGTCCCAAGGGGAGAGCATCTCCTTGGCCACCTGTCCCAAGGGCAGACTTGGGCTTGCCACCAGGTCCATACCCGGAACTCACTGAAACAACCCCACGGAGAAACGGGCAGTCAGATGCCCTCTTACACCAAGATGTGGCAGCCATGTGGGTCGCAGGGGGTGTGCCGGGGAAAGAGTGGAGACAGACCTTCACAGTTCCCCATCCAGTGCACGGGCCGTGTGCAGTGATCATGTCGCCTCCTCTCTCCTGTGGTGAAGGCACTGGCCTAGACCCCGAATCTGCCTGAGCGCCAAGCAAAAGGCAAAGCCTTACGTACCCCAGGAGATGGAAATAGGCATAGAGTGCCATGCTAAGACACACACGCTGCTGCAGGGTTGTGACTGTGTCTACTTAGTTCGGCATAACAAGGTGAACCCCCGGCGTGACCTTGTAGCCCAGGAAAGCAAGTCCCAAGAGGCAGCAACTCTCTCGCGGCTATTCTTCCTTGTCGCTACAGAGCGAACTCCCAAAGGCTTTCTGAGGAAGCAGCAGCGAAATGCGGTTCGTGCCAAGCTGAAAAACTCTGCAAAAGCATAATAGTCGCTGGGAAATCAGAGTCGGTTCTGTGGGCTGCTTTTGTTGCTTGCCTTAGCCTAGTATTCGCAGCACTATGGGAGCATACGGCATAGAGCGAAATCCTCTTTGCCCTGGCATCCCCTCTGGGAAAGCATAGCATTCTTTGCGAAACCAGATTCGGGTCTGAGAGATTCTCCTGTTGCCTGAGCTGGTCTCCTCAGCACGGTGTAATAAACCCGCATGGAACGAAATCTTCTTTGCCTGTGCATCTCTCTGCCTGAGAGAGAAGCGAGCTTGCGCCTGTGGAAAGAGCCTTAAGGAAAGGGACATGTCTTTCACGGCGCTCCCCAGGAGCATGTCTGTGAAAGGTGCAGCAAGCTGCCCAGTGAGAAGAGCAGGAGCCCTTGGCCTTCTGGTCTGGAAAAGGTTGCTAAGCAGGAGAGCCTTCCCAGGCAGGCACAGCGGCCGGTGACAATACAAGTGTCACTAGCTCCCTGTGCAGAGAAGGAAGTCTGGCCAGCTAAGGAGACAGGAGGGGATGAGGTGGGCAGGGCGCGTGGTCCTCTCTTAGGAAGGAGTCTGGGCAGAGAGCATGCCTGTCCTGAGCCTCTGGGCTTAAGGAGACAGCAGCTCCTTGGCCACCTGTCCCTGGGGCAGACATGCCCTAGCCACCAGGCGCCTACACTGAACTCGCAGAAACAGCTCCCTGAAATAACGGAGAGTCAGATGCCGACTTCCTCCAGGATGTGGAAGCTTGGAGGAGGCACGGGGTTTAAGGGGAAGGAGTGGGGACAGTCCCCCAATGCTCCCTATTAAGTGCACGGGCGGTGTGCTGGGATCCTGTCACCTTTCCTTTCCTGTGGGGAAAGCACTGGCCTAGTCCGCGAGTCCGCCTGAGCGCCAGAGTAAAAGGCCAAGCGATGCCTACACTGGGAGATGCTGGTGTGCATAGAGTGCCATCCAAGGCTACGCACGCTACAGCAGGGTGGTGGCTGTGTCTGCTTAGTTCGGCCTGGCAGGGTGAACGCAGGACGCGAACATGGAGCCCTGGAAAGCAAGGCCCAATAGGCAGCAGCTCTCCCACAGCTCTTCTTCCCTGACGCGACGGTAGCCTTACTAGGAAACAGCAGTGAAGTGCTGTTCGATCCAAGCTAAAGACTCTGCGAAATGTTCTGCAGGCTGCTGCTGCTTGCCAGAGCCCAGTCTCGCGGTGGGAGAAACCCGCATACAGCGAAAGCCTCTTTTCCTGGGCATCTCCCCTGGGGAAGCACAGCATTCCATGGGAAATGAGAGTTGGGTTTGGGATGCTGCTGTTGCTTGCCTGAGCTAGTCTCCGCAGCTCGGTGGAAGATACCCGCATGGATCGAAATACCCTTTGCCCTAGCATCCCCTCTGCCTGAGAGAGAAGCCAAGTGTGGGGAAGGCGCAGCACTCCGCCCCCGGAGAAGAGAAGGAGCCGTTGGCCTTGGGGTCAGGAAACACTCGGGAAGCAGGATAGCCTGCCGTGGCACGAACAGCAGGCCGGTGGCAAGACAAGTGTCACCCGCTCCATGTGCGGAGCGATGGAACCCCGGCTGCTAAGGAGACATGAGGGGACGACTAGAGCAGAGGTTCGTGAACCACTCTGAGGAAGGAGTCTGGGCAGAAGCCAGGCCTGTCCAGTGCCTCTGGTCCCAAGGGGACAGCATCTCTGTGGCCACCTGTCCCAAGGGCAGTCCTGGGCTTGCCACCAGGTGATATACCCGGAACGCTTAGAAACAAACCCATGGAGAAACAGGCAGTCAGATGCAGTCTTCCACCAAGATGTGGCAGCGATGAGGGTGGCAGGGGCTGTGCCGGGGAAAGAGTGGAGACAGAACCACATAGTTCCACATCCAGTGCTCGGGCCGTGTGCAGTGATCCTGTCGCCTCCTCTCTCCTGTGGTGAAGGCACTGGCCCGAGTCTGCTTGAGCGCCAGAGCAAAAGGCAAAGCCTTAAGTACCCCAGGATGGTAATAAGCATAGAGTGCCATGCTAGGACACACACGCTGCTGCAGGGTTGTGACTGTGTCTACTTACTTCGGCATAGCAAGGTGAACCCCCGGCGTGAACTTAAAGCCCGGGAAAGCAAGACCCAAGAGGCACCAGCTCTCCGGCGTCTATTCTACCCTGCCGCGACAGAGTGAACACCCAAAGCCTTTGTGAGGAAGCAGCAGCGAAGTGCGGTTCTTGCCAAGCTGAAAACCTCTGCGAAAGCATAGCAGTCGCTGGGAAATCAGAGTCGGTTCTGTGGTCTGCTGTTGCTACTTGCCTTAGCCTAGTATTCGTAGCAGGATGGGAGAAACCCGCATAGAGCGAAAGCCTCTTTGCCCTGGCAACCCCCCTGGGAAAGCACAGCATTCTTTGGGAAATCAGAGTCGGGTCTGTGGTATGCTCCTGTTTGGCTGACCTGGTCTCCACAGAACGGTGTGACAAAACCGCATGGAGCGAAAACCTCTTTGCCTGGGCATGCCTCTGCCTGAGAGAGAAGCGCGGTTGCGCCTGTGGATAGAGCCTTAAGGAAAGGGATACGTTTTTCACTGCGCTCCCCAGGAGCATGTCTGTGGAAAGTGCAGCACGCTGCCCGGGGAGAAGAGCAGGAGCCGTTTGTCTTCTGGTCTGGAAAAGGTTACCAAGCAGGAGAGCCGGCCCTGGCAGGCACAGCGGCCGGTGGCAATACAAGTGTCACCGGCTCCCTGTGCAGAGACGGAAGCCTGGCCTGCTAAGGAGACAGGAGGGGATGAGGTGGGCAGGTCGCGTGGTCCTCTCTTAGGAAGCAGTCTGGGCAGAGAGCATGCCTGTCCTGAGCCTCTGGGCTTAAGGAGACAGCAGCTCCTTGGCCACCTGTCCCTGGGGCAGACATGCACTAGCCACCAGGCGCATACCCTAAACTCGCAGAAACAGCTCCCTGAAATAATGGGGAGTCAATGCCGTCTTCCTGCAGGATGTGGAAGCTTGGAGGAGGCACGGGGTTTAAGAGGAAGGAATGGGGACAGTCCCCAAAGCTCCCTATTCAGTGCATGGGCGGTGTGCAGGGATCCTGTCAGCTCTCCTTTCCTGTGGGGAAAGCACTGGCCTAGTCCGCGAGTCCGCCTGAGCGCCAGAGTAAAAGGCCAAGCGATGCCTACACTGGGAGCTGGTAGTGTGCATAGAGTGCCATCCTAGGCTACGCACGCTCCTGCAGCGTTGTGGCTGTGCCTGCTTAGTTAGGCCTGGCAGGGTGAACGCAGGACGCGAACATGGAGCCCGGGAAAGCAAGGCCCAAGAGGCACCAGCTCTCCCACAGCTCTTCTTCCCTGACTCAACTGAAGGCTTGCTGAGGAAGCAGCAGCGAAGTGCTGTTCGCTCCAAGCCAAAGCCTCTGCGAAAGCACAATATTCGCTGAGAAATGTTCTGCGGGCTGCTGCTGCTTGCCTGAGCCCAGTCTCGTGTGGGAGAAACCCGCATAGAGCGAAAGCCTCATTGCCTGGGCATCTCCCCTGGGAAAGCACTGCGTTCTTTGGGAAATCAGGGTTGGGCTGTGGGATGCTGCTACTGCTTGCCTGAGCTAGTCTCCGGAGCTCGGTGGAAGATACTCGCATGGAGCGAAATACCCTTTGCCATAGCATCCCCTCTGCCTGAGAGAGAAGCCAAGTGTGGGGAAGGCTCAGCACGCCGCCCCCAGAGAAGAGAAGGAGCCTTGGCCTTGGGGTCAGGAAACGCTCGGGAAGCAGGATAGCCTGCCGTGGCACGAACAGCAGGCCGGTGGCAAGACAAGTGTCACCCGCTCCATGTGCGGAGCGATGGAACCCCGGTTGCTAAGGAGACATGAGGGGACGACTATGGCAGGGGCACGTGAACCACTCTGAGGAAGGAGTCTGGGCAGAAGCCAGGCCTGTCCAGTGCCTCTGGTCCCAAGGGGAGAGCATCTCCTTGGCCACCTGTCCCAAGGGCAGACTTGGGCTTGCCACCAGGTGCCATACCCGGAACTCACTGAAACAACCCCACGGAGAAACGGGCAGTCAGATGCCCTCTTACACCAAGATGTGGCAGCCAAGTGGGTCGCAGGGGGTGTGCCGGGGAAAGAGTGGAGACAGACCTTCACAGTTCCCCATCCAGTGCACGGGCCGTGTGCAGTGATCATGTCGCCTCCTCTCTCCTGTGGTGAAGGCACTGGCCTAGACCCCGAATCTGCCTGAGCGCCAAGCAAAAGGCAAAGCCTTACGTACCCCAGGAGATGGAAATAGGCATAGAGTGCCATGCTAAGACACACACGCTGCTGCAGGGTTGTGACTGTGTCTACTTAGTTCGGCATAGCAAGGTGAACCCCCGGCGTGACCTTGTAGCCCAGGAAAGCAAGTCCCAAGAGGCAGCAACTCTCTCGCGGCTCTTCTTCCCTGTCGCTACAGAGCGAACTCCCAAAGGCTTTCTGAGGAAGCAGCAGCGAAATGCGGTTCGTGCCAAGCTGAAAAACTCTGCAAAAGCATAATAGTCGCTGGGAAATCAGAGTCGGTTCTGTGGGCTGCTTTTGTTGCTTGCCTTAGCCTAGTATTCGCAGCACTATGGGAGCATACGGCATAGAGCGAAATCCTCTTTGCCCTGGCATCCCCTCTGGGAAAGCATAGCATTCTTTGCGAAACCAGATTCGGGTCTGAGAGATTCTCCTGTTGCCTGAGCTGGTCTCCTCAGCACGGTGTAATAAACCCGCATGGAACGAAATCTTCTTTGCCTGTGAATCTCTCTGCCTGAGAGAGAAGCGAGCTTGCGCCTGTGGAAAGAGCCTTAAGGAAAGGGACATGTCTTTCACGGCGCTCCCCAGGAGCATGTCTGTGAAAGGTGCAGCAAGCTGCCCAGTGAGAAGAGCAGGAGCCCTTGGCCTTCTGGTCTGGAAAAGGTTGCTAAGCAGGAGAGCCTTCCCAGGCAGGCACAGCGGCCGGTGACAATACAAGTGTCACTAGCTCCCTGTGCAGAGAAGGAAGTCTGGCCAGCTAAGGAGACAGGAGGGGATGAGGTGGGCAGGGCGCGTGGTCCTCTCTTAGGAAGGAGTCTGGGCAGAGAGCATGCCTGTCCTGAGCCTCTGGGCTTAAGGAGACAGCAGCTCCTTGGCCACCTGTCCCTGGGGCAGACATGCCCTAGCCACCAGGCGCCTACACTGAACTCGCAGAAACAGCTCCCTGAAATAACGGAGAGTCAGATGCCGACTTCCTCCAGGATGTGGAAGCTTGGAGGAGGCACGGGGTTTAAGGGGAAGGAGTGGGGACAGTCCCCCAATGCTCCCTATTAAGTGCACGGGCGGTGTGCTGGGATCCTGTCACCTTTCCTTTCCTGTGGGGAAAGCACTGGCCTAGTCCGCGAGTCCGCCTGAGCGCCAGAGTAAAAGGCCAAGCGATGCCTACACTGGGAGATGCTGGTGTGCATAGAGTGCCATCCAAGGCTACGCACGCTACAGCAGGGTGGTGGCTGTGTCTGCTTAGTTCGGCCTGGCAGGGTGAACGCAGGACGCGAACATGGAGCCCTGGAAAGCAAGGCCCAATAGGCAGCAGCTCTCCCACAGCTCTTCTTCCCTGATGCGACGGTAGCCTTACTAGGAAACAGCAGTGAAGTGCTGTTCGATCCAAGCTAAAGACTCTGCGAAATGTTCTGCAGGCTGCTGCTGCTTGCCAGAGCCCAGTCTCGCGGTGGGAGAAACCCGCATACAGCGAAAGCCTCTTTTCCTGGGCATCTCCCCTGGGGAAGCACAGCATTCCATGGGAAATGAGAGTTGGGTTTGGGATGCTGCTGTTGCTTGCCTGAGCTAGTCTCCGCAGCTCGGTGGAAGATACCCGCATGGATCGAAATACCCTTTGCCCTAGCATCCCCTCTGCCTGAGAGAGAAGCCAAGTGTGGGGAAGGCGCAGCACTCCGCCCCCGGAGAAGAGAAGGAGCCGTTGGCCTTGGGGTCAGGAAACGCTCGGAAGCAGGATAGCCTGCCGTGGCACGAACAGCAGGCCGGTGGCAAGACAAGTGTCACCCGCTCCATGTGCGGAGCGATGGAACCCCGGCTGCTAAGGAGACATGAGGGGACGACTAGAGCAGAGGTTCGTGAACCACTCTGAGCAAGGAGTCTGGGCAGAAGCCAGGCCTGTCCAGTGCCTCTGGTCCCAAGGGGACAGCATCTCCGTGGCCACCTGTCCCAAGGGCAGTCCTGGGCTTGCCACCAGGTGATATACCCGGAACGCTTAGAAACAAACCCATGGAGAAACAGGCAGTCAGATGCAGTCTTCCACCAAGATGTGGCAGCGATGAGGGTGGCAGGGGCTGTGCCGGGGAAAGAGTGGAGACAGAACCACACAGTTCCCCATCCAGTGCTCGGGCCGTGTGCAGTGATCCTGTCGCCTCCTCTCTCCTGTGGTGAAGGCACTGGCCCGAGTCTGCTTGAGCGCCAGAGCAAAAGGCAAAGCCTTAAGTACCCCAGGATGGTAATAAGCATAGAGTGCCATGCTAGGACACACACGCTGCTGCAGGGTTGTGACTGTGTCTACTTACTTCGGCATAGCAAGGTGAACCCCCGGCGTGAACTTAAAGCCCGGGAAAGCAAGACCCAAGAGGCACCAGCTCTCCGGCGTCTATTCTACCCTGCCGCGACAGAGTGAACACCCAAAGCCTTTGTGAGGAAGCAGCAGCGAAGTGCGGTTCTTGCCAAGCTGAAAACCTCTGCGAAAGCATAGCAGTCGCTGGGAAATCAGAGTCGGTTCTGTGGTCTGCTGTTGCTACTTGCCTTAGCCTAGTATTCGTAGCAGGATGGGAGAAACCCGCATAGAGCGAAAGCCTCTTTGCCCTGGCAACCCCCCTGGGAAAGCACAGCATTCTTTGGGAAATCAGAGTCGGGTCTGTGGTATGCTCCTGTTTGGCTGACCTGGTCTCCACAGAACGGTGTGACAAAACCGCATGGAGCGAAAACCTCTTTGCCTGGGCATGCCTCTGCCTGAGAGAGAAGCGCGGTTGCGCCTGTGGATAGAGCCTTAAGGAAAGGGATACGTTTTTCACTGCGCTCCCCAGGAGCATGTCTGTGGAAAGTGCAGCACGCTGCCCGGGGAGAAGAGCAGGAGCCGTTTGTCTTCTGGTCTGGAAAAGGTTACCAAGCAGGAGAGCCGGCCCTGGCAGGCACAGCGGCCGGTGGCAATACAAGTGTCACCGGCTCCCTGTGCAGAGACGGAAGCCTGGCCTGCTAAGGAGACAGGAGGGGATGAGGTGGGCAGGTCGCGTGGTCCTCTCTTAGGAAGCAGTCTGGGCAGAGAGCATGCCTGTCCTGAGCCTCTGGGCTTAAGGAGACAGCAGCTCCTTGGCCACCTGTCCCTGGGGCAGACATGCACTAGCCACCAGGCGCATACCCTAAACTCGCAGAAACAGCTCCCTGAAATAATGGGGAGTCAGATGCCGTCTTCCTGCAGGATGTGGAAGCTTGGAGGAGGCACGGGGTTTAAGAGGAAGGAATGGGGACAGTCCCCAAAGCTCCCTATTCAGTGCATGGGCGGTGTGCAGGGATCCTGTCAGCTCTCCTTTCCTGTGGGGAAAGCACTGGCCTAGTCCGCGAGTCCGCCTGAGCGCCAGAGTAAAAGGCCAAGCGATGCCTACACTGGGAGCTGGTAGTGTGCATAGAGTGCCATCCTAGGCTACGCACGCTCCTGCAGCGTTGTGGCTGTGCCTGCTTAGTTAGGCCTGGCAGGGTGAACGCAGGACGCGAACATGGAGCCCGGGAAAGCAAGGCCCAAGAGGCACCAGCTCTCCCACAGCTCTTCTTCCCTGACTCAACTGAAGGCTTGCTGAGGAAGCAGCAGCGAAGTGCTGTTCGCTCCAAGCCAATGCCTCTGCGAAAGCACAATATCCGCTGAGAAATGTTCTGCGGGCTGCTGCTGCTTGCCTGAGCCCAGTCTCGTGTGGGAGAAACCCGCATAGAGCGAAAGCCTCATTGCCTGGGCATCTCCCCTGGGAAAGCACTGCGTTCTTTGGGAAATCAGGGTTGGGCTGTGGGATGCTGCTACTGCTTGCCTGAGCTAGTCTCCGGAGCTCGGTGGAAGATACTCGCATGGAGCGAAATACCCTTTGCCATAGCATCCCCTCTGCCTGAGAGAGAAGCCAAGTGTGGGGAAGGCTCAGCACGCCGCCCCCAGAGAAGAGAAGGAGCCTTGGCCTTGGGGTCAGGAAACGCTCGGGAAGCAGGATAGCCTGCCGTGGCACGAACAGCAGGCCGGTGGCAAGACAAGTGTCACCCGCTCCATGTGCGGAGCGATGGAACCCCGGCTGCTAAGGAGACATGAGGGGACGACTATGGCAGGGGCACGTGAACCACTCTGAGGAAGGAGTCTGGGCAGAAGCCAGGCCTGTCCAGTGCCTCTGGTCCCAAGGGGAGAGCATCTCCTTGGCCACCTGTCCCAAGGGCAGACTTGGGCTTGCCACCAGGTGCCATACCCGGAACTCACTGAAACAACCCCACGGAGAAACGGGCAGTCAGATGCCCTCTTACACCAAGATGTGGCAGCCATGTGGGTCGCAGGGGGTGTGCCGGGGAAAGAGTGGAGACAGACCTTCACAGTTCCCCATCCAGTGCACGGGCCGTGTGCAGTGATCATGTCGCCTCCTCTCTCCTGTGGTGAAGGCACTGGCCTAGACCCCGAATCTGCCTGAGCGCCAAGCAAAAGGCAAAGCCTTACGTACCCCAGGAGATGGAAATAGGCATAGAGTGCCATGCTAAGACACACACGCTGCTGCAGGGTTGTGACTGTGTCTACTTAGTTCGGCATAGCAAGGTGAACCCCCGGCGTGACCTTGTAGCCCAGGAAAGCAAGTCCCAAGAGGCAGCAACTCTCTCGCGGCTCTTCTTCCCTGTCGCTACAGAGCGAACTCCCAAAGGCTTTCTGAGGAAGCAGCAGCGAAATGCGGTTCGTGCCAAGCTGAAAAACTCTGCAAAAGCATAATAGTCGCTGGGAAATCAGAGTCGGTTCTGTGGGCTGCTTTTGTTGCTTGCCTTAGCCTAGTATTCGCAGCACTATGGGAGCATACGGCATAGAGCGAAATCCTCTTTGCCCTGGCATCCCCTCTGGGAAAGCATAGCATTCTTTGCGAAACCAGATTCGGGTCTGAGAGATTCTCCTGTTGCCTGAGCTGGTCTCCTCAGCACGGTGTAATAAACCCGCATGGAACGAAATCTTCTTTGCCTGTGCATCTCTCTGCCTGAGAGAGAAGCGAGCTTGCGCCTGTGGAAAGAGCCTTAAGGAAAGGGACATGTCTTTCACGGCGCTCCCCAGGAGCATGTCTGTGAAAGGTGCAGCAAGCTGCCCAGTGAGAAGAGCAGGAGCCCTTGGCCTTCTGGTCTGGAAAAGGTTGCTAAGCAGGAGAGCCTTCCCAGGCAGGCACAGCGGCCGGTGACAATACAAGTGTCACTAGCTCCCTGTGCAGAGAAGGAAGTCTGGCCAGCTAAGGAGACAGGAGGGGATGAGGTGGGCAGGGCGCGTGGTCCTCTCTTAGGAAGGAGTCTGGGCAGAGAGCATGCCTGTCCTGAGCCTCTGGGCTTAAGGAGACAGCAGCTCCTTGGCCACCTGTCCCTGGGGCAGACATGCCCTAGCCACCAGGCGCCTACACTGAACTCGCAGAAACAGCTCCCTGAAATAACGGAGAGTCAGATGCCGACTTCCTCCAGGATGTGGAAGCTTGGAGGAGGCACGGGGTTTAAGGGGAAGGAGTGGGGACAGTCCCCCAATGCTCCCTATTAAGTGCACGGGCGGTGTGCTGGGATCCTGTCACCTTTCCTTTCCTGTGGGGAAAGCACTGGCCTAGTCCGCGAGTCCGCCTGAGCGCCAGAGTAAAAGGCCAAGCGATGCCTACACTGGGAGATGCTGGTGTGCATAGAGTGCCATCCAAGGCTACGCACGCTACAGCAGGGTGGTGGCTGTGTCTGCTTAGTTCGGCCTGGCAGGGTGAACGCAGGACGCGAACATGGAGCCCTGGAAAGCAAGGCCCAATAGGCAGCAGCTCTCCCACAGCTCTTCTTCCCTGACGCGACGGTAGCCTTACTAGGAAACAGCAGTGAAGTGCTGTTCGATCCAAGCTAAAGACTCTGCGAAATGTTCTGCAGGCTGCTGCTGCTTGCCAGAGCCCAGTCTCGCGGTGGGAGAAACCCGCATACAGCGAAAGCCTCTTTTCCTGGGCATCTCCCCTGGGGAATCACAGCATTCCATGGGAAATGAGAGTTGGGTTTGGGATGCTGCTGTTGCTTGCCTGAGCTAGTCTCCGCAGCTCGGTGGAAGATACCCGCATGGATCGAAATACCCTTTGCCCTAGCATCCCCTCTGCCTGAGAGAGAAGCCAAGTGTGGGGAAGGCGCAGCACTCCGCCCCCGGAGAAGAGAAGGAGCCGTTGGCCTTGGGGTCAGGAAACGCTCGGGAAGCAGGATAGCCTGCCGTGGCACGAACAGCAGGCCGGTGGCAAGACAAGTGTCACCCGCTCCATGTGCGGAGCGATGGAACCCCGGCTGCTAAGGAGACATGAGGGGACGACTAGAGCAGAGGTTCGTGAACCACTCTGAGCAAGGAGTCTGGGCAGAAGCCAGGCCTGTCCAGTGCCTCTGGTCCCAAGGGGACAGCATCTCCGTGGCCACCTGTCCCAAGGGCAGTCCTGGGCTTGCCACCAGGTGATATACCCGGAACGCTTAGAAACAAACCCATGGAGAAACAGGCAGTCAGATGCAGTCTTCCACCAAGATGTGGCAGCGATGAGGGTGGCAGGGGCTGTGCCGGGGAAAGAGTGGAGACAGAACCACACAGTTCCCCATCCAGTGCTCGGGCCGTGTGCAGTGATCCTGTCGCCTCCTCTCTCCTGTGGTGAAGGCACTGGCCCGAGTCTGCTTGAGCGCCAGAGCAAAAGGCAAAGCCTTAAGTACCCCAGGATGGTAATAAGCATAGAGTGCCATGCTAGGACACACACGCTGCTGCAGGGTTGTGACTGTGTCTACTTACTTGGGCATAGCAAGGTGAACCCCCGGCGTGAACTTAAAGCCCGGGAAACAAGACCCAAGAGGCACCAGCTCTCCGGCGTCTATTCTACCCTGCCGCGACAGAGTGAACACCCAAAGCCTTTGTGAGGAAGCAGCAGCGAAGTGCGGTTCTTGCCAAGCTGAAAACCTCTGCGAAAGCATAGCAGTCGCTGGGAAATCAGAGTCGGTTCTGTGGTCTGCTGTTGCTACTTGCCTTAGCCTAGTATTCGTAGCAGGATGGGAGAAACCCGCATAGAGCGAAAGCCTCTTTGCCCTGGCAACCCCCCTGGGAAAGCACAGCATTCTTTGGGAAATCAGAGTCGGGTCTGTGGTATGCTCCTGTTTGGCTGACCTGGTCTCCACAGAACGGTGTGACAAAACCGCATGGAGCGAAAACCTCTTTGCCTGGGCATGCCTCTGCCTGAGAGAGAAGCGCGGTTGCGCCTGTGGATAGAGCCTTAAGGAAAGGGATAGGTTTTTCACTGCGCTCCCCAGGAGCATGTCTGTGGAAAGTGCAGCACGCTGCCCGGGGAGAAGAGCAGGAGCCGTTTGTCTTCTGGTCTGGAAAAGGTTACCAAGCAGGAGAGCCGGCCCTGGCAGGCACAGCGGCCGGTGGCAATACAAGTGTCACCGGCTCCCTGTGCAGAGACGGAAGCCTGGCCTGCTAAGGAGACAGGAGGGGATGAGGTGGGCAGGTCGCGTGGTCCTCTCTTAGGAAGCAGTCTGGGCAGAGAGCATGCCTGTCCTGAGCCTCTGGGCTTAAGGAGACAGCAGCTCCTTGGCCACCTGTCCCTGGGGCAGACATGCACTAGCCACCAGGCGCATACCCTAAACTCGCAGAAACAGCTCCCTGAAATAATGGGGAGTCAGATGCCGTCTTCCTGCAGGATGTGGAAGCTTGGAGGAGGCACGGGGTTTAAGAGGAAGGAATGGGGACAGTCCCCAAAGCTCCCTATTCAGTGCATGGGCGGTGTGCAGGGATCCTGTCAGCTCTCCTTTCCTGTGGGGAAAGCACTGGCCTAGTCCGCGAGTCCGCCTGAGCGCCAGAGTAAAAGGCCAAGCGATGCCTACACTGGGAGCTGGTAGTGTGCATAGAGTGCCATCCTAGGCTACGCACGCTCCTGCAGCGTTGTGGCTGTGCCTGCTTAGTTAGGCCTGGCAGGGTGAACGCAGGACGCGAACATGGAGCCCGGGAAAGCAAGGCCCAAGAGGCACCAGCTCTCCCACAGCTCTTCTTCCCTGACTCAACTGAAGGCTTGCTGAGGAAGCAGCAGCGAAGTGCTGTTCGCTCCAAGCCAAAGCCTCTGCGAAAGCACAATATCCGCTGAGAAATGTTCTGCGGGCTGCTGCTGCTTGCCTGAGCCCAGTCTCGTGTGGGAGAAACCCGCATAGAGCGAAAGCCTCATTGCCTGGGCATCTCCCCTGGGAAAGCACTGCGTTCTTTGGGAAATCAGGGTTGGGCTGTGGGATGCTGCTACTGCTTGCCTGAGCTAGTCTCCGGAGCTCGGTGGAAGATACTCGCATGGAGCGAAATACCCTTTGCCATAGCATCCCCTCTGCCTGAGAGAGAAGCCAAGTGTGGGGAAGGCTCAGCACGCCGCCCCCAGAGAAGAGAAGGAGCCTTGGCCTTGGGGTCAGGAAACGCTCGGGAAGCAGGATAGCCTGCCGTGGCACGAACAGCAGGCCGGTGGCAAGACAAGTGTCACCCGCTCCATGTGCGGAGCGATGGAACCCCGGCTGCTAAGGAGACATGAGGGGACGACTATGGCAGGGGCAGGTGAACCACTCTGAGGAAGGAGTCTGGGCAGAAGCCAGGCCTGTCCAGTGCCTCTGGTCCCAAGGGGAGAGCATCTCCTTGGCCACCTGTCCCAAGGGCAGACTTGGGCTTGCCACCAGGTGCCATACCCGGAACTCACTGAAACAACCCCACGGAGAAACGGGCAGTCAGATGCCCTCTTACACCAAGATGTGGCAGCCATGTGGGTCGCAGGGGGTGTGCCGGGGAAAGAGTGGAGACAGACCTTCACAGTTCCCCATCCAGTGCATGGGCCGTGTGCAGTGATCATGTCGCCTCCTCTCTCCTGTGGTGAAGGCACTGGCCTAGACCCCGAATCTGCCTGAGCGCCAAGCAAAAGGCAAAGCCTTACGTACCCCAGGAGATGGAAATAGGCATAGAGTGCCATGCTAAGACACACACGCTGCTGCAGGGTTGTGACTGTGTCTACTTAGTTCGGCATAGCAAGGTGAACCCCCGGCGTGACCTTGTAGCCCAGGAAAGCAAGTCCCAAGAGGCAGCAACTCTCTCGCGGCTCTTCTTCCCTGTCGCTACAGAGCGAACTCCCAAAGGCTTTCTGAGGAAGCAGCAGCGAAATGCGGTTCGTGCCAAGCTGAAAAACTCTGCAAAAGCATAATAGTCGCTGGGAAATCAGAGTCCGTTCTGTGGGCTGCTTTTGTTGCTTGCCTTAGCCTAGTATTCGCAGCACTATGGGAGCATACGGCATAGAGCGAAATCCTCTTTGCCCTGGCATCCCCTCTGGGAAAGCATAGCATTCTTTGCGAAACCAGATTCGGGTCTGAGAGATTCTCCTGTTGCCTGAGCTGGTCTCCTCAGCACGGTGTAATAAACCCGCATGGAACGAAATCTTCTTTGCCTGTGCATCTCTCTGCCTGAGAGAGAAGCGCGGTTGCGCCTGTGGATAGAGCCTTAAGGAAAGGGATACGTTTTTCACTGCGCTCCCCAGGAGCATGTCTGTGGAAAGTGCAGCACGCTGCCCGGGGAGAAGAGCAGGAGCCGTTTGTCTTCTGGTCTGGAAAAGGTTACCAAGCAGGAGAGCCGGCCCTGGCAGGCACAGCGGCCGGTGGCAATACAAGGGTCACCGGCTCCCTGTGCAGAGACGGAAGCCTGGCCTGCTAAGGAGACAGGAGGGGATGAGGTGGGCAGGTCGCGTGGTCCTCTCTTAGGAAGCAGTCTGGGCAGAGAGCATGCCTGTCCTGAGCCTCTGGGCTTAAGGAGACAGCAGCTCCTTGGCCACCTGTCCCTGGGGCAGACATGCCCTAGCCACCAGGCGACTACACTGAACTCGCAGAAACAGCTCCCTGAAATAACGGAGAGTCAGATGCCGACTTCCTCCAGGATGTGGAAGCTTGGAGGAGGCACGGGGTTTAAGGGGAAGGAGTGGGGACAGTCCCCCAATGCTCCCTATTAAGTGCACAGGCGGTGTGCTGGGATCCTGTCACCTTTCCTTTCCTGTGGGGAAAGCACTGGCCTAGTCCGCGAGTCCGCCTGAGCGCCAGAGTAAAAGGCCAAGCGATGCCTACACTGGGAGATGGTAGTGTGCATAGAGTGCCATCCTAGGCTACGCACGCTCCTGCAGCGTGGTGGCTGTGCCTGCTTAGTTAGGCCTGGCAGGGTGAACGCAGGACGCGAACATGGAGCCCGGGAAAGCAAGGCCCAATAGGCAGCAGCTCTCCCACAGCTCTTCTTCCCTGACGCGACAGTAGCCTTACTAGGAAACAGCAGTGAAGTGCTGTTCGATCCAAGCTAAAGACTCTGCGAAATGTTCTGCAGGCTGCTGCTGCTTGCCAGAGCCCAGTCTCGCGGTGGGAGAAACCCGCATACAGCGAAAGCCTCTTTTCCTGGGCATCTCCCCTGGGGAAGCCCAGCATTCCATGGGAAATGAGAGTTGGGTTTGGCATGCTGCTGTTGCTTGCCTGAGCTAGTCTCCGCAGCTCGGTGGAAGATACCCGCATGGATCGAAATACCCTTTGCCCTAGCATCCCCTCTGCCTGAGAGAGAAGCCAAGTGTGGGGAAGGCGCAGCACTCTGCCCCCGGAGAAGAGAAGGAGCCGTTGGCCTTGGGGTCAGGAAACGCTCGGGAAGCAGGATAGCCTGCCGTGGCACGAACAGCAGGCCGGTGGCAAGACAAGTGTCACGCGCTCCATGTGCGGAGCGATGGAACCCCGGCTGCTAAGGAGACATGAGGGGACGACTAGAGCAGAGGTTCGTGAACCACTCTGAGCAAGGAGTCTGGGCAGAAGCCAGGCCTGTCCAGTGCCTCTGGTCCCAAGGGGACAGCATCTCCGTGGCCACCTGTCCCAAGGGCAGTCCTGGGCTTGCCACCAGGTGATATACCCGGAATGCTTAGAAACAAACCCATGGAGAAACAGGCAGTCAGATGCAGTCTTCCACCAAGATGTGGCAGCGATGAGGGTGGCAGGGGCTGTGCCGGGGAAAGAGTGGAGACAGAACCACACAGTTCCCCATCCAGTGCTCGGGCCGTGTGCAGTGATCCTGTCGCCTCCTCTCTCCTGTGGTGAAGGCACTGGCCCGAGTCTGCTTGAGCGCCAGAGCAAAAGGCAAAGCCTTAAGTACCCCAGGATGGTAATAAGCATAGAGTGCCATGCTAGGACACACACGCTGCTGCAGGGTTGTGACTGTGTCTACTTACTTCGGCATAGCAAGGTGAACCCCCGGCGTGAACTTAAAGCCCGGGAAAGCAAGACCCAAGAGGCACCAGCTCTCCGGCGTCTATTCTACCCTGCCGCGACAGAGTGAACACCCAAAGCCTTTGTGAGGAAGCAGCAGCGAAGTGCGGTTCTTGCCAAGCTGAAAACCTCTGCGAAAGCATAGCAGTCGCTGGGAAATCAGAGTCGGTTCTGTGGTCTGCTGTTGCTACTTGCCTTAGCCTAGTATTCGTAGCAGGATGGGAGAAACCCGCATAGAGCGAAAGCCTCTTTGCCCTGGCAACCCCCCTGGGAAAGCACAGCATTCTTTGGGAAATCAGAGTCGGGTCTGTGGTATGCTCCTGTTTGGCTGACCTGGTCTCCACAGAACGGTGTGACAAAACCGCATGGAGCGAAAACCTCTTTGCCTGGGCATGCCTCTGCCTGAGAGAGAAGCGCGGTTGCGCCTGTGGATAGAGCCTTAAGGAAAGGGATACGTTTTTCACTGCGCTCCCCAGGAGCATGTCTGTGGAAAGTGCAGCACGCTGCCCGGGGAGAAGAGCAGGAGCCGTTTGTCTTCTGGTCTGGAAAAGGTTACCAAGCAGGAGAGCCGGCCCTGGCAGGCACAGCGGCCGGTGGCAATACAAGTGTCACCGGCTCCCTGTGCAGAGACGGAAGCCTGGCCTGCTAAGGAGACAGGAGGGGATGAGGTGGGCAGGTCGCGTGGTCCTCTCTTAGGAAGCAGTCTGGGCAGAGAGCATGCCTGTCCTGAGCCTCTGGGCTTAAGGAGACAGCAGCTCCTTGGCCACCTGTCCCTGGGGCAGACATGCACTAGCCACCAGGCGCATACCCTAAACTCGCAGAAACAGCTCCCTGAAATAATGGGGAGTCAGATGCCGTCTTCCTGCAGGATGTGGAAGCTTGGAGGAGGCACGGGGTTTAAGAGGAAGGAATGGGGACAGTCCCCAAAGCTCCCTATTCAGTGCATGGGCGGTGTGCAGGGATCCTGTCAGCTCTCCTTTCCTGTGGGGAAAGCACTGGCCTAGTCCGCGAGTCCGCCTGAGCGCCAGAGTAAAAGGCCAAGCGATGCCTACACTGGGAGCTGGTAGTGTGCATAGAGTGCCATCCTAGGCTACGCACGCTCTTGCAGCGTTGTGGCTGTGCCTGCTTAGTTAGGCCTGGCAGGGTGAACGCAGGACGCGAACATGGAGCCCGGGAAAGCAAGGCCCAAGAGGCACCAGCTCTCCCACAGCTCTTCTTCCCTGACTCAACTGAAGGCTTGCTGAGGAAGCAGCAGCGAAGTGCTGTTCGCTCCAAGCCAAAGCCTCTGCGAAAGCACAATATCCGCTGAGAAATGTTCTGCGGGCTGCTGCTGCTTGCCTGAGCCCAGTCTCGTGTGGGAGAAACCCGCATAGAGCGAAAGCCTCATTGCCTGGGCATCTCCCCTGGGAAAGCACTGCGTTCTTTGGGAAATCAGGGTTGGGCTGTGGGATGCTGCTACTGCTTGCCTGAGCTAGTCTCCGGAGCTCGGTGGAAGATACTCGCATGGAGCGAAATACCCTTTGCCATAGCATCCCCTCTGCCTGAGAGAGAAGCCAAGTGTGGGGAAGGCTCAGCACGCCGCCCCCAGAGAAGAGAAGGAGCCTTGGCCTTGGGGTCAGGAAACGCTCGGGAAGCAGGATAGCCTGCCGTGGCACGAACAGCAGGCCGGTGGCAAGACAAGTGTCACCCGCTCCATGTGCGGAGCGATGGAACCCCGGCTGCTAAGGAGACATGAGGGGACGACTATGGCAGGGGCAGGTGAACCACTCTGAGGAAGGAGTCTGGGCAGAAGCCAGGCCTGTCCAGTGCCTCTGGTCCCAAGGGGAGAGCATCTCCTTGGCCACCTGTCCCAAGGGCAGACTTGGGCTTGCCACCAGGTGCCATACCCGGAACTCACTGAAACAACCCCACGGAGAAACGGGCAGTCAGATGCCCTCTTACACCAAGATGTGGCAGCCATGTGGGTCGCAGGGGGTGTGCCGGGGAAAGAGTGGAGACAGACCTTCACAGTTCCCCATCCAGTGCATGGGCCGTGTGCAGTGATCATGTCGCCTCCTCTCTCCTGTGGTGAAGGCACTGGCCTAGACCCCGAATCTGCCTGAGCGCCAAGCAAAAGGCAAAGCCTTACGTACCCCAGGAGATGGAAATAGGCATAGAGTGCCATGCTAAGACACACACGCTGCTGCAGGGTTGTGACTGTGTCTACTTAGTTCGGCATAGCAAGGTGAACCCCCGGCGTGACCTTGTAGCCCAGGAAAGCAAGTCCCAAGAGGCAGCAACTCTCTCGCGGCTCTTCTTCCCTGTCGCTACAGAGCGAACTCCCAAAGGCTTTCTGAGGAAGCAGCAGCGAAATGCGGTTCGTGCCAAGCTGAAAAACTCTGCAAAAGCATAATAGTCGCTGGGAAATCAGAGTCGGTTCTGTGGGCTGCTTTTGTTGCTTGCCTTAGCCTAGTATTCGCAGCACTATGGGAGCATACGGCATAGAGCGAAATCCTCTTTGCCCTGGCATCCCCTCTGGGAAAGCATAGCATTCTTTGCGAAACCAGATTCGGGTCTGAGAGATTCTCCTGTTGCCTGAGCTGGTCTCCTCAGCACGGTGTAATAAACCCGCATGGAACGAAATCTTCTTTGCCTGTGCATCTCTCTGCCTGAGAGAGAAGCGAGCTTGCGCCTGTGGAAAGAGCCTTAAGGAAAGGGACATGTCTTTCACGGCGCTCCCCAGGAGCATGTCTGTGAAAGGTGCAGCAAGCTGCCCAGTGAGAAGAGCAGGAGCCCTTGGCCTTCTGGTCTGGAAAAGGTTGCTAAGCAGGAGAGCCTTCCCAGGCAGGCACAGCGGCCGGTGACAATACAAGTGTCACTAGCTCCCTGTGCAGAGAAGGAAGTCTGGCCAGCTAAGGAGACAGGAGGGGATGAGGTGGGCAGGGCGCGTGGTCCTCTCTTAGGAAGGAGTCTGGGCAGAGAGCATGCCTGTCCTGAGCCTCTGGGCTTAAGGAGACAGCAGCTCCTTGGCCACCTGTCCCTGGGGCAGACATGCCCTAGCCACCAGGCGCCTACACTGAACTCGCAGAAACAGCTCCCTGAAATAACGGAGAGTCAGATGCCGACTTCCTCCAGGATGTGGAAGCTTGGAGGAGGCACGGGGTTTAAGGGGAAGGAGTGGGGACAGTCCCCCAATGCTCCCTATTAAGTGCACGGGCGGTGTGCTGGGATCCTGTCACCTTTCCTTTCCTGTGGGGAAAGCACTGGCCTAGTCCGCGAGTCCGCCTGAGCGCCAGAGTAAAAGGCCAAGCGATGCCTACACTGGGAGATGCTGGTGTGCATAGAGTGCCATCCAAGGCTACGCACGCTACAGCAGGGTGGTGGCTGTGTCTGCTTAGTTCGGCCTGGCAGGGTGAACGCAGGACGCGAACATGGAGCCCTGGAAAGCAAGGCCCAATAGGCAGCAGCTCTCCCACAGCTCTTCTTCCCTGACGCGACGGTAGCCTTACTAGGAAACAGCAGTGAAGTGCTGTTCGATCCAAGCTAAAGACTCTGCGAAATGTTCTGCAGGCTGCTGCTGCTTGCCAGAGCCCAGTCTCGCGGTGGGAGAAACCCGCATACAGCGAAAGCCTCTTTTCCTGGGCATCTCCCCTGGGGAAGCACAGCATTCCATGGGAAATGAGAGTTGGGTTTGGGATGCTGCTGTTGCTTGCCTGAGCTAGTCTCCGCAGCTCGGTGGAAGATACCCGCATGGATCGAAATACCCTTTGCCCTAGCATCCCCTCTGCCTGAGAGAGAAGCCAAGTGTGGGGAAGGCGCAGCACTCCGCCCCCGGAGAAGAGAAGGAGCCGTTGGCCTTGGGGTCAGGAAACGCTCGGGAAGCAGGATAGCCTGCCGTGGCACGAACAGCAGGCCGGTGGCAAGACAAGTGTCACCCGCTCCATGTGCGGAGCGATGGAACCCCGGCTGCTAAGGAGACATGAGGGGACAACTAGAGCAGAGGTTCGTGAACCACTCTGAGCAAGGAGTCTGGGCAGAAGCCAGGCCTGTCCAGTGCCTCTGGTCCCAAGGGGACAGCATCTCCGTGGCCACCTGTCCCAAGGGCAGTCCTGGGCTTGCCACCAGGTGATATACCCGGAACGCTTAGAAACAAACCCATGGAGAAACAGGCAGTCAGATGCAGTCTTCCACCAAGATGTGGCAGCGATGAGGGTGGCAGGGGCTGTGCCGGGGAAAGAGTGGAGACAGAACCACACAGTTCCCCATCCAGTGCTCGGGCCGTGTGCAGTGATCCTGTCGCCTCCTCTCTCCTGTGGTGAAGGCACTGGCCCGAGTCTGCTTGAGCGCCAGAGCAAAAGGCAAAGCCTTAAGTACCCCAGGATGGTAATAAGCATAGAGTGCCATGCTAGGACACACACGCTGCTGCAGGGTTGTGACTGTGTCTACTTACTTCGGCATAGCAAGGTGAACCCCCGGCGTGAACTTAAAGCCCGGGAAAGCAAGACCCAAGAGGCACCAGCTCTCCGGCGTCTATTCTACCCTGCCGCGACAGAGTGAACACCCAAAGCCTTTGTGAGGAAGCAGCAGCGAAGTGCGGTTCTTGCCAAGCTGAAAACCTCTGCGAAAGCATAGCAGTCGCTGGGAAATCAGAGTCGGTTCTGTGGTCTGCTGTTGCTACTTGCCTTAGCCTAGTATTCGTAGCAGGATGGGAGAAACCCGCATAGAGCGAAAGCCTCTTTGCCCTGGCAACCCCCCTGGGAAAGCACAGCATTCTTTGGGAAATCAGAGTCGGGTCTGTGGTATGCTCCTATTTGGCTGACCTGGTCTCCACAGAACGGTGTGACAAAACCGCATGGAGCGAAAACCTCTTTGCCTGGGCATGCCTCTGCCTGAGAGAGAAGCGCGGTTGCGCCTGTGGATAGAGCCTTAAGGAAAGGGATACGTTTTTCACTGCGCTCCCCAGGAGCATGTCTGTGGAAAGTACAGCACGCTGCCCGGGGAGAAGAGCAGGAGCCGTTTGTCTTCTGGTCTGGAAAAGGTTACCAAGCAGGAGAGCCGGCCCTGGCAGGCACAGCGGCCGGTGGCAATACAAGTGTCACTGGCTCCCTGTGCAGAGACGGAAGCCTGGCCTGCTAAGGAGACAGGAGGGGATGAGGTGGGCAGGTCGCGTGGTCCTCTCTTAGGAAGCAGTCTGGGCAGAGAGCATGCCTGTCCTGAGCCTCTGGGCTTAAGGAGACAGCAGCTCCTTGGCCACCTGTCCCTGGGGCAGACATGCACTAGCCACCAGGCGCATACCCTAAACTCGCAGAAACAGCTCCCTGAAATAATGGGGAGTCAGATGCCGTCTTCCTGCAGGATGTGGAAGCTTGGAGGAGGCACGGGGTTTAAGAGGAAGGAATGGGGACAGTCCCCAAAGCTCCCTATTCAGTGCATGGGCGGTGTGCAGGGATCCTGTCAGCTCTCCTTTCCTGTGGGGAAAGCACTGGCCTAGTCCGCGAGTCCGCCTGAGCGCCAGAGTAAAAGGCCAAGCGATGCCTACACTGGGAGCTGGTAGTGTGCATAGAGTGCCATCCTAGGCTACGCACGCTCCTGCAGCGTTGTGGCTGTGCCTGCTTAGTTAGGCCTGGCAGGGTGAACGCAGGACGCGAACATGGAGCCCGGGAAAGCAAGGCCCAAGAGGCACCAGCTCTCCCACAGCTCTTCTTCCCTGACTCAACTGAAGGCTTGCTGAGGAAGCAGCAGCGAAGTGCTGTTCGCTCCAATCCCAAGCCTCTGCGAAAGCACAATATTCTGCGGGCTGCTGCTGCTTGCCTGAGCCCAGTCTCGTGTGGGAGAAACCCGCATAGAGCGAAAGCCTCATTGCCTGGGCATCTCCCCTGGGAAAGCACTGCGTTCTTTGGGAAATCAGGGTTGGGCTGTGGGATACTGCTACTGCTTGCCTGAGCTAGTCTCCGGAGCTCGGTGGAAGATACTCGCATGGAGCGAAATACCCTTTGCCATAGCATCCCCTCTGCCTGAGAGAGAAGCCAAGTGTGGGGAAGGCTCAGCACGCCGCCCCCAGAGAAGAGAAGGAGCCTTGGCCTTGGGGTCAGGAAACGCTCGGGAAGCAGGATAGCCTGCCGTGGCACGAACAGCAGGCCGGTGGCAAGACAAGTGTCACCCGCTCCATGTGCGGAGCGATGGAACCCCGGCTGCTAAGGAGACATGAGGGGACGACTATGGCAGGGGCGCGTGAACCACTCTGAGGAAGGAGTCTGGGCAGAAGCCAGGCCTGTCCAGTGCCTCTGGTCCCAAGGGGAGAGCTACTCCTTGGCCACCTGTCCCAAGGGCAGACTTGGGCTTGCCACCAGGTGCCATACCCGGAACTCACTGAAACAACCCCACGGAGAAACGGGCAGTCAGATGCCCTCTTACACCAAGATGTGGCAGCCATGTGGGTCGCAGGGGGTGTGCCGGGGAAAGAGTGGAGACAGACCTTCACAGTTCCCCATCCAGTGCACGGGCCGTGTGCAGTGATCATGTCGCCTCCTCTCTCCTGTGGTGAAGGCACTGGCCTAGACCCCGAATCTGCCTGAGCGCCAAGCAAAAGGCAAAGCCTTACGTACCCCAGGAGATGGAAATAGGCATAGAGTGCCATGCTAAGACACACACGCTGCTGCAGGGTTGTGACTGTGTCTACTTAGTTCGGCATAGCAAGGTGAACCCCCGGCGTGACCTTGTAGCCCAGGAAAGCAAGTCCCAAGAGGCAGCAACTCTCTCGCGGCTCTTCTTCCCTGTCGCTACAGAGCGAACTCCCAAAGGCTTTCTGAGGAAGCAGCAGCGAAATGCGGTTCGTGCCAAGCTGAAAAACTCTGCAAAAGCATAATAGTCGCTGGGAAATCAGAGTCGGTTCTGTGGGCTGCTTTTGTTGCTTGCCTTAGCCTAGTATTCGCAGCACTATGGGAGCATACGGCATAGAGCGAAATCCTCTTTGCCCTGGCATCCCCTCTGGGAAAGCATAGCATTCTTTGCGAAACCAGATTCGGGTCTGAGAGATTCTCCTGTTGCCTGAGCTGGTCTCCTCAGCACGGTGTAATAAACCCGCATGGAACGAAATCTTCTTTGCCTGTGCATCTCTCTGCCTGAGAGAGAAGCGAGCTTGCGCCTGTGGAAAGAGCCTTAAGGAAAGGGACATGTCTTTCACGGCGCTCCCCAGGAGCATGTCTGTGAAAGGTGCAGCAAGCTGCCCAGTGAGAAGAGCAGGAGCCCTTGGCCTTCTGGTCTGGAAAAGGTTGCTAAGCAGGAGAGCCTTCCCAGGCAGGCACAGCGGCCGGTGACAATACAAGTGTCACTAGCTCCCTGTGCAGAGAAGGAAGTCTGGCCAGCTAAGGAGACAGGAGGGGATGAGGTGGGCAGGGCGCGTGGTCCTCTCTTAGGAAGGAGTCTGGGCAGAGAGCATGCCTGTCCTGAGCCTCTGGGCTTAAGGAGACAGCAGCTCCTTGGCCACCTGTCCCTGGGGCAGACATGCCCTAGCCACCAGGCGCCTACACTGAACTCGCAGAAACAGCTCCCTGAAATAACGGAGAGTCAGATGCCGACTTCCTCCAGGATGTGGAAGCTTGGAGGAGGCACGGGGTTTAAGGGGAAGGAGTGGGGACAGTCCCCCAATGCTCCCTATTAAGTGCATGGGCGGTGTGCTGGGATCCTGTCACCTTTCCTTTCCTGTGGGGAAAGCACTGGCCTAGTCCGCGAGTCCGCCTGAGCGCCAGAGTAAAAGGCCAAGCGATGCCTACACTGGGAGATGCTGGTGTGCATAGAGTGCCATCCAAGGCTACGCACGCTACAGCAGGGTGGTGGCTGTGTCTGCTTAGTTCGGCCTGGCAGGGTGAACGCAGGACGCGAACATGGAGCCCGGGAAAGCAAGGCCCAATAGGCAGCAGCTCTCCCACAGCTCTTCTTCCCTGACGCGACGGTAGCCTTACTAGGAAACAGCAGTGAAGTGCTGTTCGATCCAAGCTAAAGACTCTGCAAAATGTTCTGCAGGCTGCTGCTGCTTGCCAGAGCCCAGTCTCGCGGTGGGAGAAACCCGCATACAGCGAAAGCCTCTTTTCCTGGGCATCTCCCCTGGGGAAGCACAGCATTCCATGGGAAATGAGAGTTGGGTTTGGGATGCTGCTGTTGCTTGCCTGAGCTAGTCTCCGCAGCTCGGTGGAAGATACCCGCATGGATCGAAATACCCTTTGCCCTAGCATCCCCTCTGCCTGAGAGAGAAGCCAAGTGTGGGGAAGGCGCAGCACTCCGCCCCCGGAGAAGAGAAGGAGCCGTTGGCCTTGGGGTCAGGAAACGCTCGGGAAGCAGGATAGCCTGCCGTGGCACGAACAGCAGGCCGGTGGCAAGACAAGTGTCACCCGCTCCATGTGCGGAGCGATGGAACCCCGGCTGCTAAGGAGACATGAGGGGACGACTAGAGCAGAGGTTCGTGAACCACTCTGAGCAAGGAGTCTGGGCAGAAGCCAGGCCTGTCCAGTGCCTCTGGTCCCAAGGGGACAGCATCTCCGTGGCCACCTGTCCCAAGGGCAGTCCTGGGCCTGCCACCAGGTGATATACACGGAACGCTTAGAAACAAACCCATGGAGAAACAGGCAGTCAGATGCAGTCTTCCACCAAGATGTGGCAGCGATGAGGGTGGCAGGGGCTGTGCCGGGGAAAGAGTGGAGACAGAACCACACAGTTCCCCATCCAGTGCTCGGGCCGTGTGCAGTGATCCTGTCGCCTCCTCTCTCCTGTGGTGAAGGCACTGGCCCGAGTCTGCTTGAGCGCCAGAGCAAAAGGCAAAGCCTGAAGTACCCCAGGATGGTAATAAGCATAGAGTGCCATGCTAGGACACACACGCTGCTGCAGGGTTGTGACTGTGTCTACTTACTTCGGCATAGCAAGGTGAACCCCCGGCGTGAACTTAAAGCCCGGGAAAGCAAGACCCAAGAGGCACCAGCTCTCCGGCGTCTATTCTACCCTGCCGCGACAGAGTGAACACCCAAAGCCTTTGTGAGGAAGCAGCAGTGAAGTGCGGTTCTTGCCAAGCTGAAAACCTCTGCGAAAGCATAGCAGTCGCTGGGAAATCAGAGTCGGTTCTGTGGTCTGCTGTTGCTACTTGCCTTAGCCTAGTATTCGTAGCAGGATGGGAGAAACCCGCATAGAGCGAAAGCCTCTTTGCCCTGGCAACCCCCCTGGGAAAGCACAGCATTCTTTGGGAAATCAGAGTCGGGTCTGTGGTATGCTCCTGTTTGGCTGACCTGGTCTCCACAGAACGGTGTGACAAAACCGCATGGAGCGAAAACCTCTTTGCCTGGGCATGCCTCTGCCTGAGAGAGAAGCGCGGTTGCGCCTGTGGATAGAGCCTTAAGGAAAGGGATAGGTTTTTCACTGCGCTCCCCAGGAGCATGTCTGTGGAAAGTGCAGCACGCTGCCCGGGGAGAAGAGCAGGAGCCGTTTGTCTTCTGGTCTGGAAAAGGTTACCAAGCAGGAGAGCCGGCCCTGGCAGCCACAGCGGCCGGTGGCAATACAAGTGTCACCGGCTCTCTGTGCAGAGACAGAAGCCTGGCCTGCTAAGGAGACAGGAGGGGATGAGGTGGGCAGGTCGCGTGGTCCTCTCTTAGGAAGCAGTCTGGGCAGAGAGCATGCCTGTCCTGAGCCTCTGGGCTTAAGGAGACAGCAGCTCCTTGGCCACCTGTCCCTGGGGCAGACATGCACTAGCCACCAGGCGCATACCCTAACTCGCAGAAACAGCTCCCTGAAATAATGGGGAGTCAGATGTCGTCTTCCTGCAGGATGTGGAAGCTTGGAGGAGGCACGGGGTTTAAGAGGAAGGAATGGGGACAGTCCCCAAAGCTCCCTATTCAGTGCATGGGCGGTGTGCAGGGATCCTGTCAGCTCTCCTTTCCTGTGGGGAAAGCACTGGCCTAGTCCGCGAGTCCGCCTGAGCGCCAGAGTAAAAGGCCAAGCGATGCCTACACTGGGAGCTGGTAGTGTGCATAGAGTGCCATCCTAGGCTACGCACGCTCCTGCAGCGTTGTGGCTGTGCCTGCTTAGTTAGGCCTGGCAGGGTGAACGCAGGACGCGAACATGGAGCCCGGGAAAGCAAGGCCCAAGAGGCACCAGCTCTCCCACAGCTCTTCTTCCCTGACTCAACTGAAGGCTTGCTGAGGAAGCAGCAGCGAAGTGCTGTTCGCTCCAATCCCAAGCCTCTGCGAAAGCACAATATTCTGCGGGCTGCTGCTGCTTGCCTGAGCCCAGTCTCGTGTGGGAGAAACCCGCATAGAGCGAAAGCCTCATTGCCTGGGCATCTCCCCTGGGAAAGCACTGCGTTCTTTGGGAAATCAGGGTTGGGCTGTGGGATACTGCTACTGCTTGCCTGAGCTAGTCTCCGGAGCTCGGTGGAAGATACTCGCATGGAGCGAAATACCCTTTGCCATAGCATCCCCTCTGCCTGAGAGAGAAGCCAAGTGTGGGGAAGGCTCAGCACGCCGCCCCCAGAGAAGAGAAGGAGCCTTGGCCTTGGGGTCAGGAAACGCTCGGGAAGCAGGATAGCCTGCCGTGGCACGAACAGCAGGCCGGTGGCAAGACAAGTGTCACCCGCTCCATGTGCGGAGCGATGGAACCCCGGCTGCTAAGGAGACATGAGGGGACGACTATGGCAGGGGCGCGTGAACCACTCTGAGGAAGGAGTCTGGGCAGAAGCCAGGCCTGTCCAGTGCCTCTGGTCCCAAGGGGAGAGCTACTCCTTGGCCACCTGTCCCAAGGGCAGACTTGGGCTTGCCACCAGGTGCCATACCCGGAACTCACTGAAACAACCCCACGGAGAAACGGGCAGTCAGATGCCCTCTTACACCAAGATGTGGCAGCCATGTGGGTCGCAGGGGGTGTGCCGGGGAAAGAGTGGAGACAGACCTTCACAGTTCCCCATCCAGTGCACGGGCCGTGTGCAGTGATCATGTCGCCTCCTCTCTCCTGTGGTGAAGGCACTGGCCTAGACCCCGAATCTGCCTGAGCGCCAAGCAAAAGGCAAAGCCTTACGTACCCCAGGAGATGGAAATAGGCATAGAGTGCCATGCTAAGACACACACGCTGCTGCAGGGTTGTGACTGTGTCTACTTAGTTCGGCATAGCAAGGTGAACCCCCGGCGTGACCTTGTAGCCCAGGAAAGCAAGTCCCAAGAGGCAGCAACTCTCTCGCGGCTCTTCTTCCCTGTCGCTACAGAGCGAACTCCCAAAGGCTTTCTGAGGAAGCAGCAGCGAAATGCGGTTCGTGCCAAGCTGAAAAACTCTGCAAAAGCATAATAGTCGCTGGGAAATCAGAGTCGGTTCTGTGGGCTGCTTTTGTTGCTTGCCTTAGCCTAGTATTCGCAGCACTATGGGAGCATACGGCATAGAGCGAAATCCTCTTTGCCCTGGCATCCCCTCTGGGAAAGCATAGCATTCTTTGCGAAACCAGATTCGGGTCTGAGAGATTCTCCTGTTGCCTGAGCTGGTCTCCTCAGCACGGTGTAATAAACCCGCATGGAACGAAATCTTCTTTGCCTGTGCATCTCTCTGCCTGAGAGAGAAGCGAGCTTGCGCCTGTGGAAAGAGCCTTAAGGAAAGGGACATGTCTTTCACGGCGCTCCCCAGGAGCATGTCTGTGAAAGGTGCAGCAAGCTGCCCAGTGAGAAGAGCAGGAGCCCTTGGCCTTCTGGTCTGGAAAAGGTTGCTAAGCAGGAGAGCCTTCCCAGGCAGGCACAGCGGCCGGTGACAATACAAGTGTCACTAGCTCCCTGTGCAGAGAAGGAAGTCTGGCCAGCTAAGGAGACAGGAGGGGATGAGGTGGGCAGGGCGCGTGGTCCTCTCTTAGGAAGGAGTCTGGGCAGAGAGCATGCCTGTCCTGAGCCTCTGGGCTTAAGGAGACAGCAGCTCCTTGGCCACCTGTCCCTGGGGCAGACATGCCCTAGCCACCAGGCGCCTACACTGAACTCGCAGAAACAGCTCCCTGAAATAACGGAGAGTCAGATGCCGACTTCCTCCAGGATGTGGAAGCTTGGAGGAGGCACGGGGTTTAAGGGGAAGGAGTGGGGACAGTCCCCCAATGCTCCCTATTAAGTGCATGGGCGGTGTGCTGGGATCCTGTCACCTTTCCTTTCCTGTGGGGAAAGCACTGGCCTAGTCCGCGAGTCCGCCTGAGCGCCAGAGTAAAAGGCCAAGCGATGCCTACACTGGGAGATGCTGGTGTGCATAGAGTGCCATCCAAGGCTACGCACGCTACAGCAGGGTGGTGGCTGTGTCTGCTTAGTTCGGCCTGGCAGGGTGAACGCAGGACGCGAACATGGAGCCCGGGAAAGCAAGGCCCAATAGGCAGCAGCTCTCCCACAGCTCTTCTTCCCTGACGCGACGGTAGCCTTACTAGGAAACAGCAGTGAAGTGCTGTTCGATCCAAGCTAAAGACTCTGCAAAATGTTCTGCAGGCTGCTGCTGCTTGCCAGAGCCCAGTCTCGCGGTGGGAGAAACCCGCATACAGCGAAAGCCTCTTTTCCTGGGCATCTCCCCTGGGGAAGCACAGCATTCCATGGGAAATGAGAGTTGGGTTTGGGATGCTGCTGTTGCTTGCCTGAGCTAGTCTCCGCAGCTCGGTGGAAGATACCCGCATGGATCGAAATACCCTTTGCCCTAGCATCCCCTCTGCCTGAGAGAGAAGCCAAGTGTGGGGAAGGCGCAGCACTCCGCCCCCGGAGAAGAGAAGGAGCCGTTGGCCTTGGGGTCAGGAAACGCTCGGGAAGCAGGATAGCCTGCCGTGGCACGAACAGCAGGCCGGTGGCAAGACAAGTGTCACCCGCTCCATGTGCGGAGCGATGGAACCCCGGCTGCTAAGGAGACATGAGGGGACGACTAGAGCAGAGGTTCGTGAACCACTCTGAGCAAGGAGTCTGGGCAGAAGCCAGGCCTGTCCAGTGCCTCTGGTCCCAAGGGGACAGCATCTCCGTGGCCACCTGTCCCAAGGGCAGTCCTGGGCCTGCCACCAGGTGATATACACGGAACGCTTAGAAACAAACCCATGGAGAAACAGGCAGTCAGATGCAGTCTTCCACCAAGATGTGGCAGCGATGAGGGTGGCAGGGGCTGTGCCGGGGAAAGAGTGGAGACAGAACCACACAGTTCCCCATCCAGTGCTCGGGCCGTGTGCAGTGATCCTGTCGCCTCCTCTCTCCTGTGGTGAAGGCACTGGCCCGAGTCTGCTTGAGCGCCAGAGCAAAAGGCAAAGCCTGAAGTACCCCAGGATGGTAATAAGCATAGAGTGCCATGCTAGGACACACACGCTGCTGCAGGGTTGTGACTGTGTCTACTTACTTCGGCATAGCAAGGTGAACCCCCGGCGTGAACTTAAAGCCCGGGAAAGCAAGACCCAAGAGGCACCAGCTCTCCGGCGTCTATTCTACCCTGCCGCGACAGAGTGAACACCCAAAGCCTTTGTGAGGAAGCAGCAGTGAAGTGCGGTTCTTGCCAAGCTGAAAACCTCTGCGAAAGCATAGCAGTCGCTGGGAAATCAGAGTCGGTTCTGTGGTCTGCTGTTGCTACTTGCCTTAGCCTAGTATTCGTAGCAGGATGGGAGAAACCCGCATAGAGCGAAAGCCTCTTTGCCCTGGCAACCCCCCTGGGAAAGCACAGCATTCTTTGGGAAATCAGAGTCGGGTCTGTGGTATGCTCCTGTTTGGCTGACCTGGTCTCCACAGAACGGTGTGACAAAACCGCATGGAGCGAAAACCTCTTTGCCTGGGCATGCCTCTGCCTGACAGAGAAGCGCGGTTGCGCCTGTGGATAGAGCCTTAAGGAAAGGGATAGGTTTTTCACTGCGCTCCCCAGGAGCATGTCTGTGGAAAGTGCAGCACGCTGCCCGGGGAGAAGAGCAGGAGCCGTTTGTCTTCTGGTCTGGAAAAGGTTACCAAGCAGGAGAGCCGGCCCTGGCAGCCACAGCGGCCGGTGGCAATACAAGTGTCACCGGCTCTCTGTGCAGAGACAGAAGCCTGGCCTGCTAAGGAGACAGGAGGGGATGAGGTGGGCAGGTCGCGTGGTCCTCTCTTAGGAAGCAGTCTGGGCAGAGAGCATGCCTGTCCTGAGCCTCTGGGCTTAAGGAGACAGCAGCTCCTTGGCCACCTGTCCCTGGGGCAGACATGCACTAGCCACCAGGCGCATACCCTAACTCGCAGAAACAGCTCCCTGAAATAATGGGGAGTCAGATGTCGTCTTCCTGCAGGATGTGGAAGCTTGGAGGAGGCACGGGGTTTAAGAGGAAGGAATGGGGACAGTCCCCAAAGCTCCCTATTCAGTGCATGGGCGGTGTGCAGGGATCCTGTCAGCTCTCCTTTCCTGTGGGGAAAGCACTGGCCTAGTCCGCGAGTCCGCCTGAGCGCCAGAGTAAAAGGCCAAGCGATGCCTACACTGGGAGCTGGTAGTGTGCATAGAGTGCCATCCTAGGCTACGCACGCTCCTGCAGCGTTGTGGCTGTGCCTGCTTAGTTAGGCCTGGCAGGGTGAACGCAGGACGCGAACATGGAGCCCGGGAAAGCAAGGCCCAAGAGGCACCAGCTCTCCCACAGCTCTTCTTCCCTGACTCAACTGAAGGCTTGCTGAGGAAGCAGCAGCGAAGTGCTGTTCGCTCCAATCCCAAGCCTCTGCGAAAGCACAATATTCTGCGGGCTGCTGCTGCTTGCCTGAGCCCAGTCTCGTGTGGGAGAAACCCGCATAGAGCGAAAGCCTCATTGCCTGGGCATCTCCCCTGGGAAAGCACTGCGTTCTTTGGGAAATCAGGGTTGGGCTGTGGGATACTGCTACTGCTTGCCTGAGCTAGTCTCCGGAGCTCGGTGGAAGATACTCGCATGGAGCGAAATACCCTTTGCCATAGCATCCCCTCTGCCTGAGAGAGAAGCCAAGTGTGGGGAAGGCTCAGCACGCCGCCCCCAGAGAAGAGAAGGAGCCTTGGCCTTGGGGTCAGGAAACGCTCGGGAAGCAGGATAGCCTGCCGTGGCACGAACAGCAGGCCGGTGGCAAGACAAGTGTCACCCGCTCCATGTGCGGAGCGATGGAACCCCGGCTGCTAAGGAGACATGAGGGGACGACTATGGCAGGGGCGCGTGAACCACTCTGAGGAAGGAGTCTGGGCAGAAGCCAGGCCTGTCCAGTGCCTCTGGTCCCAAGGGGAGAGCTACTCCTTGGCCACCTGTCCCAAGGGCAGACTTGGGCTTGCCACCAGGTGCCATACCCGGAACTCACTGAAACAACCCCACGGAGAAACGGGCAGTCAGATGCCCTCTTACACCAAGATGTGGCAGCCATGTGGGTCGCAGGGGGTGTGCCGGGGAAAGAGTGGAGACAGACCTTCACAGTTCCCCATCCAGTGCACGGGCCGTGTGCAGTGATCATGTCGCCTCCTCTCTCCTGTGGTGAAGGCACTGGCCTAGACCCCGAATCTGCCTGAGCGCCAAGCAAAAGGCAAAGCCTTACGTACCCCAGGAGATGGAAATAGGCATAGAGTGCCATGCTAAGACACACACGCTGCTGCAGGGTTGTGACTGTGTCTACTTAGTTCGGCATAGCAAGGTGAACCCCCGGCGTGACCTTGTAGCCCAGGAAAGCAAGTCCCAAGAGGCAGCAACTCTCTCGCGGCTCTTCTTCCCTGTCGCTACAGAGCGAACTCCCAAAGGCTTTCTGAGGAAGCAGCAGCGAAATGCGGTTCGTGCCAAGCTGAAAAACTCTGCAAAAGCATAATAGTCGCTGGGAAATCAGAGTCGGTTCTGTGGGCTGCTTTTGTTGCTTGCCTTAGCCTAGTATTCGCAGCACTATGGGAGCATACGGCATAGAGCGAAATCCTCTTTGCCCTGGCATCCCCTCTGGGAAAGCATAGCATTCTTTGCGAAACCAGATTCGGGTCTGAGAGATTCTCCTGTTGCCTGAGCTGGTCTCCTCAGCACGGTGTAATAAACCCGCATGGAACGAAATCTTCTTTGCCTGTGCATCTCTCTGCCTGAGAGAGAAGCGAGCTTGCGCCTGTGGAAAGAGCCTTAAGGAAAGGGACATGTCTTTCACGGCGCTCCCCAGGAGCATGTCTGTGAAAGGTGCAGCAAGCTGCCCAGTGAGAAGAGCAGGAGCCCTTGGCCTTCTGGTCTGGAAAAGGTTGCTAAGCAGGAGAGCCTTCCCAGGCAGGCACAGCGGCCGGTGACAATACAAGTGTCACTAGCTCCCTGTGCAGAGAAGGAAGTCTGGCCAGCTAAGGAGACAGGAGGGGATGAGGTGGGCAGGGCGCGTGGTCCTCTCTTAGGAAGGAGTCTGGGCAGAGAGCATGCCTGTCCTGAGCCTCTGGGCTTAAGGAGACAGCAGCTCCTTGGCCACCTGTCCCTGGGGCAGACATGCCCTAGCCACCAGGCGCCTACACTGAACTCGCAGAAACAGCTCCCTGAAATAACGGAGAGTCAGATGCCGACTTCCTCCAGGATGTGGAAGCTTGGAGGAGGCACGGGGTTTAAGGGGAAGGAGTGGGGACAGTCCCCCAATGCTCCCTATTAAGTGCACGGGCGGTGTGCTGGGATCCTGTCACCTTTCCTTTCCTGTGGGGAAAGCACTGGCCTAGTCCGCGAGTCCGCCTGAGCGCCAGAGTAAAAGGCCAAGGGATGCCTACACTGGGAGATGCTGGTGTGCATAGAGTGCCATCCAAGGCTACGCACGCTACAGCAGGGTGGTGGCTGTGTCTGCTTAGTTCGGCCTGGCAGGGTGAACGCAGGACGCGAACATGGAGCCCTGGAAAGCAAGGCCCAATAGGCAGCAGCTCTCCCACAGCTCTTCTTCCCTGACGCGACGGTAGCCTTACTAGGAAACAGCAGTGAAGTGCTGTTCGATCCAAGCTAAAGACTCTGCAAAATGTTCTGCAGGCTGCTGCTGCTTGCCAGAGCCCAGTCTCGCGGTGGGAGAAACCCGCATACAGCGAAAGCCTCTTTTCCTGGGCATCTCCCCTGGGGAAGCACAGCATTCCATGGGAAATGAGAGTTGGGTTTGGGATGCTGCTGTTGCTTGCCTGAGCTAGTCTCCGCAGCTCGGTGGAAGATACCCGCATGGATCGAAATACCCTTTGCCCTAGCATCCCCTCTGCCTGAGAGAGAAGCCAAGTGTGGGGAAGGCGCAGCACTCCGCCCCCGGAGAAGAGAAGGAGCCGTTGGCCTTGGGGTCAGGAAACGCTCGGGAAGCAGGATAGCCTGCCGTGGCACGAACAGCAGGCCGGTGGCAAGACAAGTGTCACCCGCTCCATGTGCGGAGCGATGGAACCCCGGCTGCTAAGGAGACATGAGGGGACGACTAGAGCAGAGGTTCGTGAACCACTCTGAGCAAGGAGTCTGGGCAGAAGCCAGGCCTGTCCAGTGCCTCTGGTCCCAAGGGGACAGCATCTCCGTGGCCACCTGTCCCAAGGGCAGTCCTGGGCTTGCCACCAGGTGATATACCCGGAACGCTTAGAAACAAACCCATGGAGAAACAGGCAGTCAGATGCAGTCTTCCACCAAGATGTGGCAGCGATGAGGGTGGCAGGGGCTGTGCCGGGGAAAGAGTGGAGACAGAACCACACAGTTCCCCATCCAGTGCTCGGGCCGTGTGCAGTGATCCTGTCGCCTCCTCTCTCCTGTGGTGAAGGCACTGGCCCGAGTCTGCTTGAGCGCCAGAGCAAAAGGCAAAGCCTTAAGTACCCCAGGATGGTAATAAGCATAGAGTGCCATGCTAGGACACACACGCTGCTGCAGGGTTGTGACTGTGTCTACTTACTTCGGCATAGCAAGGTGAACCCCCGGCGTGAACTTAAAGCCCGGGAAAGCAAGACCCAAGAGGCACCAGCTCTCCGGCGTCTATTCTACCCTGCCGCGACAGAGTGAACACCCAAAGCCTTTGTGAGGAAGCAGCAGTGAAGTGCGGTTCTTGCCAAGCTGAAAACCTCTGCGAAAGCATAGCAGTCGCTGGGAAATCAGAGTCGGTTCTGTGGTCTGCTGTTGCTACTTGCCTTAGCCTAGTATTCGTAGCAGGATGGGAGAAACCCGCATAGAGCGAAAGCCTCTTTGCCCTGGCAACCCCCCTGGGAAAGCACAGCATTCTTTGGGAAATCAGAGTCGGGTCTGTGGTATGCTCCTGTTTGGCTGACCTGGTCTCCACAGAACGGTGTGACAAAACCGCATGGAGCGAAAACCTCTTTGCCTGGGCATGCCTCTGCCTGAGAGAGAAGCGCGGTTGCGCCTGTGGATAGAGCCTTAAGGAAAGGGATAGGTTTTTCACTGCGCTCCCCAGGAGCATGTCTGTGGAAAGTGCAGCACGCTGCCCGGGGAGAAGAGCAGGAGCCGTTTGTCTTCTGGTCTGGAAAAGGTTACCAAGCAGGAGAGCCGGCCCTGGCAGCCACAGCGGCCGGTGGCAATACAAGTGTCACCGGCTCTCTGTGCAGAGACAGAAGCCTGGCCTGCTAAGGAGACAGGAGGGGATGAGGTGGGCAGGTCGCGTGGTCCTCTCTTAGGAAGCAGTCTGGGCAGAGAGCATGCCTGTCCTGAGCCTCTGGGCTTAAGGAGACAGCAGCTCCTTGGCCACCTGTCCCTGGGGCAGACATGCACTAGCCACCAGGCGCATACCCTAAACTCGCAGAAACAGCTCCCTGAAATAATGGGGAGTCAGATGTCGTCTTCCTGCAGGATGTGGAAGCTTGGAGGAGGCACGGGGTTTAAGAGGAAGGAATGGGGACAGTCCCCAAAGCTCCCTATTCAGTGCATGGGCGGTGTGCAGGGATCCTGTCAGCTCTCCTTTCCTGTGGGGAAAGCACTGGCCTAGTCCGCGAGTCCGCCTGAGCGCCAGAGTAAAAGGCCAAGCGATGCCTACACTGGGAGCTGGTAGTGTGCATAGAGTGCCATCCTAGGCTACGCACGCTCCTGCAGCGTTGTGGCTGTGCCTGCTTAGTTAGGCCTGGCAGGGTGAACGCAGGACGCGAACATGGAGCCCGGGAAAGCAAGGCCCAAGAGGCACCAGCTCTCCCACAGCTCTTCTTCCCTGACTCAACTGAAGGCTTGCTGAGGAAGCAGCAGCGAAGTGCTGTTCGCTCCAATCCCAAGCCTCTGCGAAAGCACAATATTCTGCGGGCTGCTGCTGCTTGCCTGAGCCCAGTCTCGTGTGGGAGAAACCCGCATAGAGCGAAAGCCTCATTGCCTGGGCATCTCCCCTGGGAAAGCACTGCGTTCTTTGGGAAATCAGGGTTGGGCTGTGGGATACTGCTACTGCTTGCCTGAGCTAGTCTCCGGAGCTCGGTGGAAGATACTCGCATGGAGCGAAATACCCTTTGCCATAGCATCCCCTCTGCCTGAGAGAGAAGCCAAGTGTGGGGAAGGCTCAGCACGCCGCCCCCAGAGAAGAGAAGGAGCCTTGGCCTTGGGGTCAGGAAACGCTCGGGAAGCAGGATAGCCTGCCGTGGCACGAACAGCAGGCCGGTGGCAAGACAAGTGTCACCCGCTCCATGTGCGGAGCGATGGAACCCCGGCTGCTAAGGAGACATGAGGGGACGACTATGGCAGGGGCGCGTGAACCACTCTGAGGAAGGAGTCTGGGCAGAAGCCAGGCCTGTCCAGTCCCTCTGGTCCCAAGGGGAGAGCTACTCCTTGGCCACCTGTCCCAAGGGCAGACTTGGGCTTGCCACCAGGTGCCATACCCGGAACTCACTGAAACAACCCCACGGAGAAACGGGCAGTCAGATGCCCTCTTACACCAAGATGTGGCAGCCATGTGGGTCGCAGGGGGTGTGCCGGGGAAAGAGTGGAGACAGACCTTCACAGTTCCCCATCCAGTGCACGGGCCGTGTGCAGTGATCATGTCGCCTCCTCTCTCCTGTGGTGAAGGCACTGGCCTAGACCCCGAATCTGCCTGAGCGCCAAGCAAAAGGCAAAGCCTTACGTACCCCAGGAGATGGAAATAGGCATAGAGTGCCATGCTAAGACACACACGCTGCTGCAGGGTTGTGACTGTGTCTACTTAGTTCGGCATAGCAAGGTGAACCCCCGGCGTGACCTTGTAGCCCAGGAAAGCAAGTCCCAAGAGGCAGCAACTCTCTCGCGGCTCTTCTTCCCTGTCGCTACAGAGCGAACTCCCAAAGGCTTTCTGAGGAAGCAGCAGCGAAATGCGGTTCGTGCCAAGCTGAAAAACTCTGCAAAAGCATAATAGTCGCTGGGAAATCAGAGTCGGTTCTGTGGGCTGCTTTTGTTGCTTGCCTTAGCCTAGTATTCGCAGCACTATGGGAGCATACGGCATAGAGCGAAATCCTCTTTGCCCTGGCATCCCCTCTGGGAAAGCATAGCATTCTTTGCGAAACCAGATTCGGGTCTGAGAGATTCTCCTGTTGCCTGAGCTGGTCTCCTCAGCACGGTGTAATAAACCCGCATGGAACGAAATCTTCTTTGCCTGTGCATCTCTCTGCCTGAGAGAGAAGCGAGCTTGCGCCTGTGGAAAGAGCCTTAAGGAAAGGGACATGTCTTTCACGGCGCTCCCCAGGAGCATGTCTGTGAAAGGTGCAGCAAGCTGCCCAGTGAGAAGAGCAGGAGCCCTTGGCCTTCTGGTCTGGAAAAGGTTGCTAAGCAGGAGAGCCTTCCCAGGCAGGCACAGCGGCCGGTGACAATACAAGTGTCACTAGCTCCCTGTGCAGAGAAGGAAGTCTGGCCAGCTAAGGAGACAGGAGGGGATGAGGTGGGCAGGGCGCGTGGTCCTCTCTTAGGAAGGAGTCTGGGCAGAGAGCATGCCTGTCCTGAGCCTCTGGGCTTAAGGAGACAGCAGCTCCTTGGCCACCTGTCCCTGGGGCAGACATGCCCTAGCCACCAGGCGCCTACACTGAACTCGCAGAAACAGCTCCCTGAAATAACGGAGAGTCAGATGCCGACTTCCTCCAGGATGTGGAAGCTTGGAGGAGGCACGGGGTTTAAGGGGAAGGAGTGGGGACAGTCCCCCAATGCTCCCTATTAAGTGCACGGGCGGTGTGCTGGGATCCTGTCACCTTTCCTTTCCTGTGGGGAAAGCACTGGCCTAGTCCGCGAGTCCGCCTGAGCGCCAGAGTAAAAGGCCAAGCGATGCCTACACTGGGAGATGCTGGTGTGCATAGAGTGCCATCCAAGGCTACGCACGCTACAGCAGGGTGGTGGCTGTGTCTGCTTAGTTCGGCCTGGCAGGGTGAACGCAGGACGCGAACATGGAGCCCTGGAAAGCAAGGCCCAATAGGCAGCAGCTCTCCCACAGCTCTTCTTCCCTGACGCGAAGGTAGCCTTACTAGGAAACAGCAGTGAAGTGCTGTTCGATCCAAGCTAAAGACTCTGCAAAATGTTCTGCAGGCTGCTGCTGCTTGCCAGAGCCCAGTCTCGCGGTGGGAGAAACCCGCATACAGCGAAAGCCTCTTTTCCTGGGCATCTCCCCTGGGGAAGCACAGCATTCCATGGGAAATGAGAGTTGGGTTTGGGATGCTGCTGTTGCTTGCCTGAGCTAGTCTCCGCAGCTCGGTGGAAGATACCCGCATGGATCGAAATACCCTTTGCCCTAGCATCCCCTCTGCCTGAGAGAGAAGCCAAGTGTGGGGAAGGCGCAGCACTCCGCCCCCGGAGAAGAGAAGGAGCCGTTGGCCTTGGGGTCAGGAAACGCTCGGGAAGCAGGATAGCCTGCCGTGGCACGAACAGCAGGCCGGTGGCAAGACAAGTGTCACCCGCTCCATGTGCGGAGCGATGGAACCCCGGCTGCTAAGGAGACATGAGGGGACGACTAGAGCAGAGGTTCGTGAACCACTCTGAGCAAGGAGTCTGGGCAGAAGCCAGGCCTGTCCAGTGCCTCTGGTCCCAAGGGGACAGCATCTCCGTGGCCACCTGTCCCAAGGGCAGTCCTGGGCCTGCCACCAGGTGATATACACGGAACGCTTAGAAACAAACCCATGGAGAAACAGGCAGTCAGATGCAGTCTTCCACCAAGATGTGGCAGCGATGAGGGTGGCAGGGGCTGTGCCGGGGAAAGAGTGGAGACAGAACCACACAGTTCCCCATCCAGTGCTCGGGCCGTGTGCAGTGATCCTGTCGCCTCCTCTCTCCTGTGGTGAAGGCACTGGCCCGAGTCTGCTTGAGCGCCAGAGCAAAAGGCAAAGCCTGAAGTACCCCAGGATGGTAATAAGCATAGAGTGCCATGCTAGGACACACACGCTGCTGCAGGGTTGTGACTGTGTCTACTTACTTCGGCATAGCAAGGTGAACCCCCGGCGTGAACTTAAAGCCCGGGAAAGCAAGACCCAAGAGGCACCAGCTCTCCGGCGTCTATTCTACCCTGCCGCGACAGAGTGAACACCCAAAGCCTTTGTGAGGAAGCAGCAGCGAAGTGCGGTTCTTGCCAAGCTGAAAACCTCTGCGAAAGCATAGCAGTCGCTGGGAAATCAGAGTCGGTTCTGTGGTCTGCTGTTGCTACTTGCCTTAGCCTAGTATTCGTAGCAGGATGGGAGAAACCCGCATAGAGCGAAAGCCTCTTTGCCCTGGCAACCCCCCTGGGAAAGCACAGCATTCTTTGGGAAATCAGAGTCGGGTCTGTGGTATGCTCCTGTTTGGCTGACCTGGTCTCCACAGAACGGTGTGACAAAACCGCATGGAGCGAAAACCTCTTTGCCTGGGCATGCCTCTGCCTGAGAGAGAAGCACGGTTGCGCCTGTGGATTGAGCCTTAAGGAAAGGGATAGGTTTTTCACTGCGCTCCCCAGGAGCATGTCTGTGGAAAGTGCAGCACGCTGCCCGGGGAGAAGAGCAGGAGCGGTTTGTCTTCTGGTCTGGAAAAGGTTACCAAGCAGGAGAGCCGGCCCTGGCAGGCACAGCGGCCGGTGGCAATACAAGTGTCACCGGCTCTCTGTGCAGAGACAGAAGCCTGGCCTGCTAAGGAGACAGGAGGGGATGAGGTGGGCAGGTCGCGTGGTCCTCTCTTAGGAAGCAGTCTGGGCAGAGAGCATGCCTGTCCTGAGCCTCTGGGCTTAAGGAGACAGCAGCTCCTTGGCCACCTGTCCCTGGGGCAGACATGCACTAGCCACCAGGCGCATACCCTAAACTCGCAGAAACAGCTCCCTGAAATAATGGGGAGTCAGATGTCGTCTTCCTGCAGGATGTGGAAGCTTGGAGGAGGCACGGGGTTTAAGAGGAAGGAATGGGGACAGTCCCCAAAGCTCCCTATTCAGTGCATGGGCGGTGTGCAGGGATCCTGTCAGCTCTCCTTTCCTGTGGGGAAAGCACTGGCCTAGTCCGCGAGTCCGCCTGAGCGCCAGAGTAAAAGGCCAAGCGATGCCTACACTGGGAGCTGGTAGTGTGCATAGAGTGCCATCCTAGGCTACGCACGCTCCTGCAGCGTTGTGGCTGTGCCTGCTTAGTTAGGCCTGGCAGGGTGAACGCAGGACGCGAACATGGAGCCCGGGAAAGCAAGGCCCAAGAGGCACCAGCTCTCCCACAGCTCTTCTTCCCTGACTCAACTGAAGGCTTGCTGAGGAAGCAGCAGCGAAGTGCTGTTCGCTCCAATCCCAAGCCTCTGCGAAAGCACAATATTCTGCGGGCTGCTGCTGCTTGCCTGAGCCCAGTCTCGTGTGGGAGAAACCCGCATAGAGCGAAAGCCTCATTGCCTGGGCATCTCCCCTGGGAAAGCACTGCGTTCTTTGGGAAATCAGGGTTGGGCTGTGGGATACTGCTACTGCTTGCCTGAGCTAGTCTCCGGAGCTCGGTGGAAGATACTCGCATGGAGCGAAATACCCTTTGCCATAGCATCCCCTCTGCCTGAGAGAGAAGCCAAGTGTGGGGAAGGCTCAGCACGCCGCCCCCAGAGAAGAGAAGGAGCCTTGGCCTTGGGGTCAGGAAACGCTCGGGAAGCAGGATAGCCTGCCGTGGCACGAACAGCAGGCCGGTGGCAAGACAAGTGTCACCCGCTCCATGTGCGGAGCGATGGAACCCCGGCTGCTAAGGAGACATGAGGGGACGACTATGGCAGGGGCGCGTGAACCACTCTGAGGAAGGAGTCTGGGCAGAAGCCAGGCCTGTCCAGTGCCTCTGGTCCCAAGGGGAGAGCTACTCCTTGGCCACCTGTCCCAAGGGCAGACTTGGGCTTGCCACCAGGTGCCATACCCGGAACTCACTGAAACAACCCCACGGAGAAACGGGCAGTCAGATGCCCTCTTACACCAAGATGTGGCAGCCATGTGGGTCGCAGGGGGTGTGCCGGGGAAAGAGTGGAGACAGACCTTCACAGTTCCCCATCCAGTGCACGGGCCGTGTGCAGTGATCATGTCGCCTCCTCTCTCCTGTGGTGAAGGCACTGGCCTAGACCCCGAATCTGCCTGAGCGCCAAGCAAAAGGCAAAGCCTTACGTACCCCAGGAGATGGAAATAGGCATAGAGTGCCATGCTAAGACACACACGCTGCTGCAGGGTTGTGACTGTGTCTACTTAGTTCGGCATAGCAAGGTGAACCCCCGGCGTGACCTTGTAGCCCAGGAAAGCAAGTCCCAAGAGGCAGCAACTCTCTCGCGGCTCTTCTTCCCTGTCGCTACAGAGCGAACTCCCAAAGGCTTTCTGAGGAAGCAGCAGCGAAATGCGGTTCGTGCCAAGCTGAAAAACTCTGCAAAAGCATAATAGTCGCTGGGAAATCAGAGTCGGTTCTGTGGGCTGCTTTTGTTGCTTGCCTTAGCCTAGTATTCGCAGCACTATGGGAGCATACGGCATAGAGCGAAATCCTCTTTGCCCTGGCATCCCCTCTGGGAAAGCATAGCATTCTTTGCGAAACCAGATTCGGGTCTGAGAGATTCTCCTGTTGCCTGAGCTGGTCTCCTCAGCACGGTGTAATAAACCCGCATGGAACGAAATCTTCTTTGCCTGTGCATCTCTCTGCCTGAGAGAGAAGCGAGCTTGCGCCTGTGGAAAGAGCCTTAAGGAAAGGGACATGTCTTTCACGGCGCTCCCCAGGAGCATGTCTGTGAAAGGTGCAGCAAGCTGCCCAGTGAGAAGAGCAGGAGCCCTTGGCCTTCTGGTCTGGAAAAGGTTGCTAAGCAGGAGAGCCTTCCCAGGCAGGCACAGCGGCCGGTGACAATACAAGTGTCACTAGCTCCCTGTGCAGAGAAGGAAGTCTGGCCAGCTAAGGAGACAGGAGGGGATGAGGTGGGCAGGGCGCGTGGTCCTCTCTTAGGAAGGAGTCTGGGCAGAGAGCATGCCTGTCCTGAGCCTCTGGGCTTAAGGAGACAGCAGCTCCTTGGCCACCTGTCCCTGGGGCAGACATGCCCTAGCCACCAGGCGCCTACACTGAACTCGCAGAAACAGCTCCCTGAAATAACGGAGAGTCAGATGCCGACTTCCTCCAGGATGTGGAAGCTTGGAGGAGGCACGGGGTTTAAGGGGAAGGAGTGGGGACAGTCCCCCAATGCTCCCTATTAAGTGCACGGGCGGTGTGCTGGGATCCTGTCACCTTTCCTTTCCTGTGGGGAAAGCACTGGCCTAGTCCGCGAGTCCGCCTGAGCGCCAGAGTAAAAGGCCAAGCGATGCCTACACTGGGAGATGCTGGTGTGCATAGAGTGCCATCCAAGGCTACGCACGCTACAGCAGGGTGGTGGCTGTGTCTGCTTAGTTCGGCCTGGCAGGGTGAACGCAGGACGCGAACATGGAGCCCTGGAAAGCAAGGCCCAATAGGCAGCAGCTCTCCCACAGCTCTTCTTCCCTGACGCGACGGTAGCCTTACTAGGAAACAGCAGTGAAGTGCTGTTCGATCCAAGCTAAAGACCCTGCGAAATGTTCGGCAGGCTGCTGCTGCTTGCCAGAGCCCAGTCTCGCGGTGGGAGAAACCCGCATACAGCGAAAGCCTCTTTTCCTGGGCATCTCCCCTGGGGAAGCACAGCATTCCATGGGAAATGAGAGTTGGGTTTGGGATGCTGCTGTTGCTTGCCTGAGCTAGTCTCCGCAGCTCGGTGGAAGATACCCGCATGGATCGAAATACCCTTTGCCCTAGCATCCCCTCTGCCTGAGAGAGAAGCCAAGTGTGGGGAAGGCTCAGCACGCCGCCCCCGGAGAAGAGAAGGAGCCGTTGGCCTTGGGGTCAGGAAACGCTCGGGAAGCAGGATAGCCTGCCGTGGCACGAACAGCAGGCCGGTGGCAAGACAAGTGTCACCCGCTCCATGTGCGGAGCGATGGAACCCCGGCTGCTAAGGAGACATGAGGGGACGACTAGAGCAGAGGTTCGTGAACCACTCTGAGCAAGGAGTCTGGGCAGAAGCCAGGCCTGTCCAGTGCCTCTGGTCCCAAGGGGACAGCATCTCCGTGGCCACCTGTCCCAAGGGCAGTCCTGGGCTTGCCACCAGGTGATATACCCGGAACGCTTAGAAACAAACCCATGGAGAAACAGGCAGTCAGATGCAGTCTTCCACCAAGATGTGGCAGCGATGAGGGTGGCAGGGGCTGTGCCGGGGAAAGAGTGGAGACAGAACCACACAGTTCCCCATCCAGTGCTCGGGCCGTGTGTAGTGATCCTGTCGCCTCCTCTCTCCTGTGGTGAAGGCACTGGCCCGAGTCTGCTTGAGCGCCAGAGCAAAAGGCAAAGCCTGAAGTACCCCAGGATGGTAATAAGCATAGAGTGCCATGCTAGGACACACACGCTGCTGCAGGGTTGTGACTGTGTCTACTTACTTCGGCATAGCAAGGTGAACCCCCGGCGTGAACTTAAAGCCCGGGAAAGCAAGACCCAAGAGGCACCAGCTCTCCGGCGTCTATTCTACCCTGCCGCGACAGAGTGAACACCCAAAGCCTTTGTGAGGAAGCAGCAGCGAAGTGCGGTTCTTGCCAAGCTGAAAACCTCTGCGAAAGCATAGCAGTCGCTGGGAAATCAGAGTCGGTTCTGTGGTCTGCTGTTGCTACTTGCCTTAGCCTAGTATTCGTAGCAGGATGGGAGAAACCCGCATAGAGCGAAAGCCTCTTTGCCCTGGCAACCCCCCTGGGAAAGCACAGCATTCTTTGGGAAATCAGAGTCGGGTCTGTGGTATGCTCCTGTTTGGCTGACCTGGTCTCCACAGAACGGTGTGACAAAACCGCATGGAGCGAAAACCTCTTTGCCTGGGCATGCCTCTGCCTGAGAGAGAAGCGCGGTTGCGCCTGTGGATTGAGCCTTAAGGAAAGGGATACGTTTTTCACTGCGCTCCCCAGGAGCATGTCTGTGGAAAGTGCAGCACGCTGCCCGGGGAGAAGAGCAGGAGCCGTTTGTCTTCTGGTCTGGAAAAGGTTACCAAGCAGGAGAGCCGGCCCTGGCAGGCACAGCGGCCGGTGGCAATACAAGTGTCACCGGCTCCCTGTGCAGAGACGGAAGCCTGGCCTGCTAAGGAGACAGGAGGGGATGAGGTGGGCAGGTCGCGTGGTCCTCTCTTAGGAAGCAGTCTGGGCAGAGAGCATGCCTGTCCTGAGCCTCTGGGCTTAAGGAGACAGCAGCTCCTTGGCCACCTGTCCCTGGGGCAGACATGCACTAGCCACCAGGCGCATACCCTAAACTCGCAGAAACAGCTCCCTGAAATAATGGGGAGTCAGATGCCGTCTTCCTGCAGGATGTGGAAGCTTGGAGGAGGCACGGGGTTTAAGAGGAAGGAATGGGGACAGTCCCCAAAGCTCCCTATTCAGTGCATGGGCGGTGTGCAGGGATCCTGTCAGCTCTCCTTTCCTGTGGGGAAAGCACTGGCCTAGTCCGCGAGTCCGCCTGAGCGCCAGAGTAAAAGGCCAAGCGATGCCTACACTGGGAGCTGGTAGTGTGCATAGAGTGCCATCCTAGGCTACGCACGCTCCTGCAGCGTTGTGGCTGTGCCTGCTTAGTTAGGCCTGGCAGGGTGAACGCAGGACGCGAACATGGAGCCCGGGAAAGCAAGGCCCAAGAGGCACCAGCTCTCCCACAGCTCTTCTTCCCTGACTCAACTGAAGGCTTGCTGAGGAAGCAGCAGCGAAGTGCTGTTCGCTCCAAGCCAAAGCCTCTGCGAAAGCACAATATTCGCTGAGAAATGTTCTGCGGGCTGCTGCTGCTTGCCTGAGCCCAGTCTCGTGTGGGAGAAACCCGCATAGAGCGAAAGCCTCATTGCCTGGGCATCTCCCCTGGGAAAGCACTGCGTTCTTTGGGAAATCAGGGTTGGGCTGTGCGATGCTGCTACTGCTTGCCTGAGCTAGTCTCCGGAGCTCGGTGGAAGATACTCACATGGAGCGAAATACCCTTTGCCATAGCATCCCCTCTGCCTGAGAGAGAAGCCAAGTGTGGGGAAGGCTCAGCACGCCGCCCCCAGAGAAGAGAAGGAGCCTTGGCCTTGGGGTCAGGAAACGCTCGGGAAGCAGGATAGCCTGCCGTGGCACGAACAGCAGGCCGGTGGCAAGACAAGTGTCACCCGCTCCATGTGCGGAGCGATGGAACCCCGGCTGCTAAGGAGACATGAGGGGACGACTATGGCAGGGGCACGTGAACCACTCTGAGGAAGGAGTCTGGGCAGAAGCCAGGCCTGTCCAGTGCCTCTGGTCCCAAGGGGAGAGCATCTCCTTGGCCACCTGTCCCAAGGGCAGACTTGGGCTTGCCACCAGGTGCCATACCCGGAACTCACTGAAACAACCCCACGGAGAAACGGGCAGTCAGATGCCCTCTTACACCAAGATGTGGCAGCCATGTGAGTCGCAGGGGGTGTGCCGGGGAAAGAGTGGAGACAGACCTTCACAGTTCCCCATCCAGTGCACGGGCCGTGTGCAGTGATCATGTCGCCTCCTCTCTCCTGTGGTGAAGGCACTGGCCTAGACCCCGAATCTGCCTGAGCGCCAAGCAAAAGGCAAAGCCTTACGTACCCCAGGAGATGGAAATAGGCATAGAGTGCCATGCTAAGACACACACGCTGCTGCAGGGTTGTGACTGTGTCTACTTAGTTCGGCATAGCAAGGTCAACCCCCGGCGTGACCTTGTAGCCCAGGAAAGCAAGTCCCAAGAGGCAGCAACTCTCTCGCGGCTCTTCTTCCCTGTCGCTACAGAGCGAACTCCCAAAGGCTTTCTGAGGAAGCAGCAGCGAAATGCGGTTCGTGCCAAGCTGTAAAACTCTGCAAAAGCATAATAGTCGCTGGGAAATCAGAGTCGGTTCTGTGGGCTGCTTTTGTTGCTTGCCTTAGCCTAGTATTCGCAGCACTATGGGAGCATACGGCATAGAGCGAAATCCTCTTTGCCCTGGCATCACCTCTGGGAAAGCAT